>NC_066624.1:33689763-33989976 GCF_025201925.1 Gopherus flavomarginatus
GCGCTCGGGGATCGATATATCACGTCTAGATTAGACGCGATATATCGATCCCCGAGCAATCGATTTTAACCTGCTGATACGGCGGGTAGTCTGGACGTAGCCCCCCTCTTTTAAAAGGGATTAATTCCTTAGGAAGGAGGAACAGGTCTAGATAAACACATCAAACCTTAATTTTTTAACAAAGTAAAACTTCCTTACAATAATAAACAAAAAAGGAGATAAGAACGGTGAGATATTAATTAGGTCAGTTGTTAATTCATAGCCAAACAGTAAACTGAGTCTCAATAGTAAACTCATATCTAAGATTTTGGCCTAGTCTTTATATTAGAAACTAGATATAGTAAGATTCCCTCTTGTACTGTACCAGGGCAAAAACAGTGTATGTATGAGGACAACTTCATAGAGCATTAACTCCAGTATTCAACCGTCTGTAGAAACGGGTAAATAAAGAGATGCTCATCACAATAGGCACCTCAAAAAAGAGAAGTCCACTTCAAAAGTGAGCGTAATGGGCAGAAAACAAGAGCCATATGTTGTACCAAGAAGTACATAGTCAGTATTTGTGGTCAGGTGAGTTATTAACTGTTGATAAAGATACTACTCATGGTTGGTAGACATGGAACGCTTGTAGCACCCACAGAAGGAACAATCCTTATGAGCCTAAATCAACTCTCTGGGCTTCAGTGCTATCAGTAGTACTGAACCACACCAACCACAGGAGAAGAGATTTTCATGGTGTCTAATTACCATTGACTTTGGAGCCAAACAGCCCTTTGATTTTTTTTTTTCATATTAGAAATATTAGTCTCTAATTTTAAGGTATGTAAGAAAACATCAGATTCTTTATTATGCCTCATAGAAACAAGATGAAAGTTGTAGAACTATCTGGAAACCTAGATGGGATAGGGAGTGGGTGGATCCCTTTTTGACTGTAGAGAGGCACACAGCTGGATGGAATAACCTGTCATTTAATATTGAGTAGATGGGAGATTGTGGAGTATTAAACTGCGTTAGGGGACCTGGTTCTTTAGAATCCAAAAACTTTTGGAAGGTAAGCAGAATGTGATTCTGTATAAAGTTGTCTAGATTGTGTCTCATTTTTTCCGTTTTCACAGTCTTTGTTTCTCATACAAATTGTTGTACATATGAAAGCTGCTGATCAATACTGCAAACAGCTCGTTAGTGTTTAAGGATTACCAACCATCCTTAAATGAATCTATCTGACTCAACGTGGCTAAAGCTAAAAGAGGTAACAGAAAAGTGATTTAATTGACTGAAATTATGAAATTAGATAATTTTAAACTAAAATATAAATACTGTCAAGAGCTAAGTAGCAAGGTAAGAATGGACTCATGCTCATAGTAAAAAGTTAAGAATCTAAAGACATTTATATTCTATTAGATCAGTGTGCCATTGAATTAGACTTTGTCAATAGAAATGGAAGAGTATGGAACTGATGAAGTTTGATCATACAAATGAGACATGAGGTAAAATTTTCAAAAAAGTATAAATGAGTTAGTCTCCTGAATCTCATTTTCAAAAGTGACATAGGCACTTAGAAGCCTCAGTCTCACTGACTTTAAACAAGTTTTAGGCTCCAAAATCACTTAGGCACATTTGAAAAAAATTACCCATTTTCAGCATCATAATCATAATTGAAATGTAACCACGATGATTGTTTGTGTGCCCATTACAAGCTTTCCAACACCTATTCAACTTCAGCCTTATTCAGGAGTAGTTTCATTGTCTTCTACACTCAAAAATTGGTGCAAGTAGTGATTATGCAATTAAAAAAACTAAACCCAAAGACTTGAATTTGATTAAAAAAAGTTTCAATCCTTTTTAATGTAATACAAAGTTACCTTTTTATAGAAATAACTGAAGCACTTTGCACTTGATATATTCCTCATGCCTCATTTAAATCCACATGTCTGCTACTGAGTATTGCAAATGAAGAACTAGAAGGGGCAAAAAGGGAATAATAATCACAATATAAAAGAATTAACATTGAAATTAATTCACAACATGAAAAATGATGGCTACAGTCATCTGTAAAAGGGAAAGTGTGTTTCTGGTTAGTTCTTTCGATTCTGTGCTCTGAATAGAGAAACATAGATTATTGTGTCCAAGTTGCCCTGCAAGAATGCATAAACAGTATGACAAAAAAGAAGTCTGCTATTGTCTCTAGCAATGAAAATATAGAAAAAAAGATGAGAACTTCTCGGGTGCAATCATCCTAAATTTTCTGGGGTGAAATCCTTGTCCTATTGAAGTAAATCACAAAACTCCCATTCAGTAAAGCAAGGGTTTCACCCCTGGCAAATGGATGTTCCGCAGACTGTTTAAACCTCTCTGTGAAAGAAGGAATATCCAACATAGCCTTCAAGCATGTTGTGGAGGTTCAGAAATTCTTCTGCAACCACTATCAGCCTCATGGTTAATTGACTGAAAAAGAAGCATTGATGCCTCTGCTTGCTGATGGAATTTGGTTGATCTCCAAGGAAGATTGTATCTCTTCGTATGCATGCAGCTTCCATAAGTGTTGAAATTTGCAGTGAGCATTAAAAAATTTTTAATCAAAATGTAGCCCTTGTTTTATACAAGGGACTCTACAAAACTGCATTTATAAAAGTGACTGAAGAAAGTTTCAAAAGGAGTAGACAGACGACAAGCTAATGACACTACTGTTTCAATGGAAAATTTGAATTGGGGTATGTCTACATCTACAATTTTGCAGCGCTGGTTGTTACAGCTGTATTAGTACAGCTGTATAGGGCCAGCGCTGCAGAGTGGCCACACTTACAGCAACCAGCGCTGCAAGTGGTGTTAGATGTGGCCACACTGCAGCGCTGTTGGGCGGCTTCAAGGGGGGTTCGGGGGAACGCGAGAGCAAACCGGGGAAGGAGACCAGCTTCCCCGCGGTTTGCTCTCGCGTCCCCGAACCCCCCTGCAAACCGCAGGGAAGGAGACCTGCTTGCACGGGGGTTCGGGGAACGCGAGAGCAAACCGGGGAAGGAGACCAGCTTCCCCGCGGTTTGGTCTCGCGTTCCCCGAACCCCCCAGCAAACCCCAGGGACGGAGACCTGCTTGCTCGGGGGTTCGGGGAACGCGAGAGCAAACCGCAGGGAAGGAGAACTGCTTGCTCGGGGGTTCGGGGAACGCGAGAGCAAACCGCAGGGAAGGAGAACTGCTTGCTCGGGGGTTCGGGGAACGCGAGAGCAAACCGCAGGGAAGGAGACCAGCTTCCCTGCGGTTTGCTCTCGCGTTCCCCGGACCCCCCTGCAAACCGCAGGGAAAGAGACCTGCTTGAAGGAGAGGCTTCCTCAGGTATGCTGGGATACCTGCTTATTCCACGGAGGTCAAGAAAAGCGCTGGTAAGTGTCTACACTTGATTACCAGCGCTGGATCACCAGCGCTGGATCCTCTACACCCGAGACAAAACGGGAGTACGGCCAGCGCTGCAAACAGGGAGTTGCAGCGCTGGTGATGCCCTGCAGATGTGTACACCTCCTAAGTTGCAGCGCTGTAACCCCCTCACCAGCGCTGCAACTTTGTGATGTAGACAAGCCCTTGGTCTGTTTCACTACAAAGAGGTGGAACCACACAAAGACCAAACTGAGGAATGATTCAGACACACAGTGGCACTTTTCCAGTAGACAGCCTATAACCATACATAAAGGTTATAAGTTGAGCCCAGAACAGGAAGAAGACCTGCACTCCTGTCCAGCCAGATGAAAAAGAGTCTACTCAAGCTTTTTTTTTATTAATAGTACCTAAAGGCAGATACAAAAGAGCTGTAGGTCTAATTAGAAAATAGGGAACTTAGTTATTGCATTCTTATATTCTTACTTACAGCCTGGATTTCTATTTATTTATATCTATGCATGATTTTTATTTATTTATTTATTTATTTATTTATTTTTTATGGAGAGGGGAAAAAGGTGAATTTCTTCATGTGGCAAGCCTTGTCTTTAGGCCTACTGATGTCCACATCTTTGCAGAGCTGGTCTGCAGAATGTGCACTTGCGCTGTGGCTTTCATAGACACACAGGCTGAGAGGTTGTTTAGTCCATCCCTCTGTGCTGACGTGGGATTAACTATACTTAGACCATCTCTGACATAAGTTTGCCTAACCAGTTCTTGAAAACCTCCGAGGGTTGGGCCTTGAATTCTTCCTCTATTACCCCCACATCAACACACATTTGTCTCATGCAGCATGTGTGAAAAGTGATGCATATATGCCATGTGGGAGTATGGGGTCTGATACTTCTACTGACTTGGAATATTTAGTCAAGTACATAGAATAATTATGTGCTCTGAGTTGGTTCATTGCCTCTTATCCCATATCTCAGGTTGTCTGAGTCACCCACACAGACAAGCTTAAGCAATAGTCCCATCAACTGGTATTTGGGGTTGGTATGGAGTGTGATTACAGCCTATAAACTGTGGTTCTTGCGCCTGGCTGATGCAGGATCCTGCAGAAGGAAAGATAGTTTTAAGCCACCATTGAACTCCCTGTATTCTGGGTCCATCAAGTAGACATTTCAGCCCCCAGCATAACTAAGAATGGCCTCGGGGCTGCTCTGAACTGCATGTCTATGCCCCTGACCTCAAGGGACTTTGTGGCAGCTGAAAAGAACCAGAAAGCAGAAGCACTCCATACGCAGCCTGGTATACATCCCTAGGTGATGGGCTATGAGGGGTTTCAGCTTAGAACTATTATGGCAGCTCTGCGTTGTCCAGGAAATGCCGTTTGATCAGGGCATTCTCCTGGGGTGAATCCAGGGAGTTTATGGCAACTTTGTATTTCCAGAGTGCAAAGGGGCTGTATTGCACCTGTCACATCACATATACTTGCGTTGGTCCTGGAGCTCTTGAAATTTCCACACCCTTTCTCACATGTATGTGTATAAATAATATGATACTTGAGACTCTTTCTCTTTGACTGGATTTTGCCCATTATTTAGTCAGTATGCAGACTGAGACTCCATTCTTTATGCATATAACTGCCATTAATATCAATGTGAGTTATGCAGTAATCCACAGCAAAATATGCCCTTAAATAACCATCAAGTGGCACCTCCAGCTTAGAGCTTGAGAAATTCTTGGCCCTATTTAAAGCTCGAATTCCATCTAGAGAAGCAGAGCATTTTCACCTGTTGATAATATATAATATTTTCCATTTTCTTGGAAGCTAAGACATTAGTGAGAGCATTGTCTTATGGCAATCTTACTGTGTTTACATTAAGGTCCAAACCTTGACGACAATGGGAAGTTTCTGGGAATAAGATGAACAGGGTTTGGTTACTGATTAAGTATTTCAGTGATGCTTTGTGGAATAACTGTCTATGGTATTATGCCATATAACCAAGGTATTATTGCTATATGAGAATGTTATAGGCAACTATTTTACTATCCGTTTGCACAATGGTTGCTTGCTACATATATTTGTAATCTTGCCAATTTGAAGCCAGTTCCATCTTCTGTTAACATCAGTGGAAAAAAATCCTCCCATTAATTTCAGTGGTGGTTAGGGATGGCATCTGGCTGGCTTTTGTGCGGCCTTGCCAGTTACTAGTGAAGGTAAGGAGCACCCCAGGAATTTTTTGACTTCTTGCTGCTCCCCCATGCTTTAAGTGGGACGGGGCGGGAGAAATGCTTGGGAGGGTCACTGCCTCTCTTTCCCACGTGACACTGTTTGTTGGGATGTCGGTGTCAAGGTGCCGATACCTCCAGCAGGGGGCAGAGAAGGCCTGGTACATCTTGTCAGAGTCCCCTATGGGCAGTGTACTTAAATATACTAAACAATATGGAAATATATATATTTTAAATAGCTGAATCAAAAGGTAGTGTCAGCCTGCAAATAACATTTACAGTCTTAGTTCCTCATGCTTAGCAGACCTTTCCCATTGGCCTGGTCCTTTAAAGCTGGGCCTCCCTTCCTTGCATGCTCCAGGGTTTGCGGGACTCCAGTGACCGCCATAATAGGAGGAAGGGGGCAAGTGAGTTTGTTGTAGGGCAGCCTTCCCCATCAGCTCCTTGTGAATTTGACAGGGGCCTGGAGCTAGACAAGGACCTGGAGTGTGATGAGGGGTGGGAAAGGTAAGTGGCACAGAGGTCTTGAGCTGCCCCTAATTCCCCACCAGTACTGCTGCCTGTGTGGGATGGGAGGGTTCACACTACTGATGGGAGGAGCACCTGAAAGGGAAAGAAGGGTCATGGGCCTTATGATGGGAGGGCAGTAACCGGTTGTTCAGCATCTTAGAGGTGGGAACCCTAATGGTAGTTGAATTTGGCCCTTTGCTAACATATTCTGCAATGGCGAAAGTTAAGGAGTTCATCCTAAGCAGCATCACATCCCAGTGGCCCTTGCTGGAGTTCTTTCAGAAGCACGGTGTGTCATGCCACAAGTCCCTTGCGTGTCCAGTAACAACTTAGTTGAAAGTCAAGTAAACATTTGGCCACCTGGGCTTTTAAACTGCACAACAAAAACAAAACGTCTGTTGCACTGTGTGTCTAATGGTGTTGTCAGGTTGTTAGGCCTGGGCCTGGGTGCTCAGGGTTAAACCTGTGAACTCCTCTGCGGCCCCAGCATCAACCAGCACTCCCCCTGAGAAGGAGCAGAAAAGCCTGATCTTGCCTGGTAGATCCTGATTGGCTATTGCCTCTTCCCAGCCCTTCTGGAGGACTATGTCGTGTTGGTTTTGCTGATACTAGAGCCTGAGTGGCGTTTTTAGGCAGTACTTGGAGGTCTAAAAAACTCACTGCCTCTCTTTCCCACGTGACACTGTTTGTTGGGATGTCGGTGTCAAGGTGCCGATACCTCCAGCAGGGGGCAGAGAAGGCCTGGTACATCTTGTCAGAGTCCCCTATGGGCAGTGTACTTAAATATACTAAACAATATGGAAATATATATATTTTAAATAGCTGAATCAAAAGGTAGTGTCAGCCTGCAAATAACATTTACAGTCTTAGTTCCTCATGTGTAATTCATTTTGGCAGGTACAGTACTTTCAGGTTTTATTGTATTATAAACTTTAAAAAAAACTTGAAAGAAATCATTTGAAAAGGGTTTGAAGTAAGTGATTTAGATGAGCTTGGCAGGTGGTGCAATATGACTGTTTCAGGATTAACTAAGTTCTGAAAATGCTGTCACTTCACAGTACTGGATCTATGTGTTGATTTAGTCATTGCTGAGGCAAAAGTCATCACCTTGCTGAACAAACTGTATGAGGCATTAGTCGATGATGGTATCAAACAGAACCAGCAGATGCCATTTTTTGAGCAACTTTGGAATAATCAGTGATTAAAAGGAGAATTGCATCAAAATTTCTTATCTTCTAACTGCCATTTAATTTAAACATTTGTCATTGGGATAACATGATTTTCATATTTTTGTAAATATATATTAAAATATGTCTGAGGGAAAAAAAGACAAAGGATATAGTAGAACCTCTAAGGAACAGTGGAGTTAAAAATGAGAATTTCAGAATGTCAGAACTAATAAAACCATCTCTCACTTTCTAATGGGTAGGAAACAGAAATAGAGACACTATTGAAATAGAACTCGGGAGAAAAAAAGGAAGTAGAAATGAACTAAAATAAAATTAATTTAAGTAAACTTGATGGCCCCAAATCATCTCTGGTTTCACTCTTAAAATTTCAGTGACTCACGGAATTACATGTGGGCTGTTACACCAAACGCGAATCTGGCCCACTACCCACAGATCTTCAGGATTAGATATTTCCATTGTGTGATCCTGAAGGAACTGGCCAGAAGTAATTTTTGGCATATCCTGTAAATCAAAAAAGGTGTTTAAGTACAGTAACTCCTCACTTAACATTGTAGTTATGTTTCTGCAAAATGTGACTTTAAGTGAAACAATGTTAAGCGGATCCAGTTTCCACATAAGAATGTATGTAAATGGGGGGGTTAGGGTCCAGGGAATTTTTTTTGCCATAGAGTACAGTACTATAGTTAGGAGATGCCCCTGCCTTACCCCACACAGGCACAGCCCACTGGCACTGGAGACAATGAGTCAGGCAAGGAGGCTGAAGGTGCTGTAGGCAAGCACCAGAGGCGGGGGGCTCAACCCTTGGCCTGCCCACACCACCTCTTCCCCCCAAGCCCCCACCCATAACCCTCATCTTCTTCCCTCCCTTTACTCTGCATGCTACATCCTTGCTCCTCCCCCCTCACACCTCCCCATTTCCTGCTCGCGGCAATCATTTGGCTTGCAATGTTCAGGAGGGAGGGGGGAGGAGCGAGGACACGGCGCACAGGCTCTCCCTCCCTCCCCTGCTTCCTGAATGCTGCAAGCCTGTTGATTGCTGCAGGCAGGAGCCAGGGGAGGGAAGGAGGACGGAGCCTGCACTCCAAGTCCTCACTCCTCCTCCCTCCCTCCTGCCCATGACGATCAGCTGGGTTGGGATGTTCAGGGGGCAGGAGGGGGTGCGCGCAGGCTCCCCCATCCCTCCCTTGCCTCTTGCCCACGGCAATCAGCTGGCTTGTGGTGTTCGGTGAAGCAGGGGAGGGAGGGGGAGTCTGCCCGCTGAGTCCTCACTCCTCTCCCCTCCCTCCTGAATGCCGCAAGCCAGCTCATTGCCGTGGTCGGGAGGAGGGGAACGGTGCTGATCCGCGGGGTCTGCTGGCAGGTGGGAGGCACTGTATGTGGGGGGGGCGTTGGGGAGCTGATGGGGGAGCTGCTAGCTGTGGACAAAGCAGACAGACAAACAACATTATAGCGAAGCATTGCACAACTTTAAATGGAGCATGTTCTGTGATTGAGCAGGGACGTAAGATTGAAACAATGTTAAGTAACAGGATGTTACCTGGGGAGTTACAGTAGGTATCTTGTAGGTAGGTTAATTAAGTGTCTTAGTAGTAGGCTAACACATTTCTGAACTTAACAAATGGTTGACTTGCTTAACTATTTATTTGTTGGTCTGATTTCTGTCTGAAATCAGATATTTGAAAATGTTATCAAAGAATTGTTTTGTGGGTCATGAGAGAAGGTAAAAAGCATTGTGTTACAGTGATGTTGGTTTGTGGGCCTCAGTTTTGGTATACTAACCTGATCAAATTTTTTTTTATAAAGATAGCTGTGATTCAGACAGTATTGTGGTAGCTGTTTCTGGGAGGGACAAATGCAGAGTTCTCTCTGCCTTGGCTTCAGCCAGTTTTGCTTACTGGAGTTCTGGAAATTCTGGGGAGAGCTTCATGCTGGGAGCCGTGAATTGGTTCTTTGTTGTTCTTGGCTTGTAAAATCCAGCAGGGAGGTAACAAGTAGAAAACAGTTTTCTTGTCCTAGGCAAATTTTTGAGACTTCAAAAAGTTTCCTGTTCTACAATGGAATGAAATGGAGGCCTTCTGAATTTTGGGGTTTATGAAAAATAAGACATATCCCCCATCCCAGAATATCCAACAGGCCAGTGGCTAGGGCACTGTGATGGTTCTTGGGGCGCCTGGGACTGTCAGTCATCCTGTTACCCCCTGCCTCCAGGAGGAAAGAGTTTGTCCTGTGGTAGCTGTGTGTCAGTTCCCTAATATCACCAACCTTTCAGCCATTCAAGCACTCTCCTTTGGGCTATGCCAGCCCTATCTTTGCCTTGAGGTTTAATAATAGGTGCACCCTGATCCCCTAGTCCCTTTGAATCATTCCTCTGGGATATCCAGCCCCTAACATTGCTCACAGAAATACCAGATTCTTTGCCCCCAGAAGTGCCATATAACCCAGTTTTATCTTAAACCACCACTTCTGTAAACCATGCAGCACTTGTGAGCATTTACATTAAAAACAAAAGTAGGTTTATTAAAATTAAGATTTATCTGAAAGTGGTGGAAACAATTTGTTACAAAACAAAATTATAAAATACGAACCTGGGTCTACACTTACCTGTACTTATATTTCCTATCTAATAGAATAGGTTTCCCCCTCCCCCAATTCAGTCTGCTGCAGAGCTTGTTGTTCTTACTTGCAGGGGCAGCTCCAGGCACCAGTGCAGCAAGTGCGTGCCTGGGGCAGCAAGTCGTGAGGGGGTGGCATGCTGGTCATTGTGAGGGCAGCAAGCAGGCGGCTTTTGGTGGTGTGCCTGCGGGAGGTCTGCTGGTCCTGCGGCTTCGGCGGCAATTCGTTGGTGGGGATGCTGATGGTGCGGCACTGGCAGACCTCTCGCAGGCATGCCGCCGAATCCGTGTGACCAGCGGACTGCCTGCAGGCGCACTGCCGAAAGCCTCCTGCCTACCGTGCTTGGGGTGGCAAAAAACATAGAGCCACCCCTGCTTACGTGAACCAGGATCCAAACGTTCATGAGAGCCCCCTGTTCCTCAAGGGGTTTCCTCAGTGAATGGATATGAACGGCCTTTTCTTACACTCTATTATAGTGAAACAGTCTTTTGTCTTTTTTCTTTTTTTTTTTTTTAGCTAGAGCAATCTCCTGCCTGCTGTTATGATCCTTTCACCTCCAAGTGCTTTCAGTTAGCAATTGTCTGTAATGGTTTTCCATTGGCTGTTCTGGGATGGGCCACGATAGACAACAGAACCTTGCTGGCTGACGAGGAAGGGGGGTGACAATTCTCTTTTCCTTGAATGGATCATCACCAAGACACATTACCCCTAGTGACTAAGTTCTACTCCAAGTCCATGAAGCATACATTCAGTTTAAATACATTATTCCTTAAATATTATCTGTATCAGTGGTGGGCAATCTCTGGCCTGCGGGCTGCACGCAGCCAGTGCCGGCTCCAGGTCCCAGCATGCCAAGCGCATGCTTGGGGCGGCATGCCACGGGGGGCACTCTGCCGGTTGCCAGGAGGGCGGCACGCGGCTCCGGTGGACCACCTGCAGGCATGCCTGCGGGAGGTCCACCGGAGCCGCGGGACCAGCGGACCCTCCGCAGGGAAGGCTGCGGGAGGTCCACTGGAGCCGCGGGACCGGGAAGTGGCAGAGCACCCCCCCCACGGTGTGCCGCCATGCTTGGGGCGGCGAAATGGCTAGAGCCGACCCTGCATGCAGCCCGTCTAGGTAATCCACTGGCAGGCTGCAAGACAGCTTGTTTACACTGACCATCTGCAAGCATACCCACCCGCAGCTCCCAGTGGCCACAGTTCGCCATTCCTGGCTAATGGGAGCTGCGTGAAGTGGTGACCAGCACATCCTTGTAGCCCTCGCTACTTCCCGCAGCTCCCATTGGCCAGGAATGGCAAACCGTGGCCACTAGGAGCTGCGGATGGCCGTGCCTGTGGATGGTCAATGTAAACCAACTGTCTTGTGGCCCGCCAGCGGATTACCCTGATGGCTGCAGGTTGCCCACCACTGATCTATGTGTACATCTCACAATGATTAGAGTCATGACAAGTAACGAGCTTTCTGCAGATACTCATGATACTTTCTATGGATAAATATCCTGTAAGACATGTTCAGTGTAGTGAGTTTGTTGGGTCTGAGGTGAGAATTGTTTGCAAAGAACAGGGCACCCTTTGCCAAGGCACCTCTGTCACAGGTGCTCATGTGGGAGAACCAGGTTCAAGTCCAGGAATGGGCAAACTGGATCCGGCCCCTCAGGGCTTTGGATCCGGCCTGTGGGATTGCACCCCATGCTGCCATGGGCCCTGCATGGCTCTCAGAAGTGGCCAGCACCACTTCCCTGCGGCCCCTGGGCAGGGGGGCAGAGGGCTTCATACATTGCCCTTGCCTCCATGCACCGCCCCCCACAGCTCCCATTGGCTGGGAACGGGGAACTGCGGCCAATGGGAACTTCGGGAGAGGTACCTGGAGGCACGGCAAGAGCAGTGCATGCAGAGTCCTCCCCCACAACCAATGGGCTGCAGTGCTTCCTGGAGTGGTGCAGCGTGGGGACAGGGCAGGCATGCAGGGAGCCTGCTCTGGCCCCAGTGCGTGCCGCTGCCACCCCGAGACACTTTAGATAAGCAGCGCTGGCCGGAAAGCCTGAACCCCACCTACACCCCACCCCCCCCAACTCCCTGTCCTAGGCCCCCTGCCTGCACCTCGCACTCCTCCTGCACCCCAACCTCCGTCCCTGAGCCCCCTCATACTCTTCGCACCTCTCCTCTGCCCCAATTCCTTGCCCTAAGCCCCTTCGTGCACACCACACCCCCTCCCACACTCTGCACTCCCTCCTGCACCCCAACCCCCTGCCCCAGCCCTGTATACAATTTCCCCACCCAGATGTTGCCCTTGGCCCAAAAAATTTGTCCACCCCTGTTCAAGTCCCTGCTCTACTTAATTCAGACCAGAGATTTGAACTTCAGTCTCCCACATCTCAGATGGGTGCCTTAGCCATCGGTGATTAACTGTTCTGAAGTGAGTCTTTTTCAGTCTCATCTGTTGGAGCTGTTCCACTTGGTATAAATCATTAAATATTCATTGGATCAGCACCTTGAACTGGGTCAACCTCCCTGATACAAGGGGTGAGGATTGTAATAAGAGTGGGATAGAGCAGTAAGGGCTGGGAGAATAAAGCCCAGAGCTGCTGGATTGAGGGCAGGCCCAGGTTTTCCTACAAACCAGTGCAGGAACAGGACGCTAGAGACAGGCCATTTGGGGACTGCTGGAAGCAGCCTGGAAGGGTGGAGAACTTTAATGTGACTTGGCTGAAGGGCTAAGCTATGAAGAGGAAAACGTTTCAGCTGCGGGAGCGTGTCAGGAGTGAGAGGACAGTCTAAACAACTGTAGGAGGAGTGTCAGACCAGAGGGCGAGGTAATTCCCCATATGCTCCACGAGTAGGTGCCACTGAGCAGTGAGTAGAGCAGATCCCGTGACACCAGCTCTTTGTTATACAAATCTTCAATTTTGGCAAATTGACATTACCCCACAAAAAAACTGTTCTGTTGAAAAGTTCCTGACCAGTTCTAATGATAGGTTCACTTGTGGGAAAATATCGTTAGTGTTAGCATCTCTTAAAGAGACACTTGTGGGGTATGTGTCCTAGAAACCAGTCATCACTGTGTTTTACATCTGACTGGTTTGAAAAAGTTCTGATAAGGCAATTGTAGCAATAGCTGGAGTTGTCAGATTTGCTTTGCAGATTGCACTGGTTATTGTCAATCAGTTCCCTTGGGGCACTGGAAGAGTATCAGGTTCTTATGCTGATTCTATTAGATCTCTCATCTCTATATCTCCTTTTCATTGGATCTAGAGGAGGTGAACAGTTGTCTTTCCCAGTGTTTAACCAAGATTGGGCCTTGGATGAGAGCTAGCTATCTGGTTGAACCTCACACTGCATAATATGCAGATAATGTTGGTGGGTGACAGAATAAATGAGAGGAAGTGGTAGAAGAGATTTCTCCACTTGTTTTTCATTCTGTAGTGCTCCAAAATGTTCATGGTGCTTCATTGAATATGTAGAAATCCGCCATCCAGGCCCAGAATAACTGCCAGTCTTCAGCCTGGCTTGTGGGAGGATTGCCTACCTTTTGCTCAAGTTCGTCACCCAGGGGTTCTGCTTTTTTACCCACATTTGGCAAGGAGAGTTGTGAAATTTGCTTTTGGATCTGGATCTCAGCACAGTTATCTGGTTTTGCTTGAGTGCACTTTATTTGGAGTGATCTCGGAAGACTACTTTAAAATTTCAGATAATGCAAACATGAATACTAGTTTACTTGCAGTAAACACACTAATCTGTATACTTCACTGGCTTCCAATTCCGTTCTGGTGCAATTCAAATGATGGTGCTGGAACTAGCAATGTGGGGGTGCAGCTAAGGGATTTCCATTATATACAATATTTACAGTTTGACTGAATAGCTCTCAGCATCCTCGCTATAAAAATTGTTCCGGCACCCCTGATTCAAAGTGTTGGGTTTTTATCTGTAAAGCCCCTTTTGATTTGTTTATAATAGAGACTGCTGTCACCATTTTTTTTTTAGCCTACATCTTAGACCAGTTAGAGTGCTGAAGCCTTACCTTTTTAAGGCAGGATTTCTTAATGGGGGGCCTGAGATTCACTTTTCTGGTTTGGTCCTATAGATCCCAAGTTATTTGACTGGAGGGCTTCAAAACATATCTACTTAAGTAGGCTTTTCCTGATGGAATTGTTTGAGGGGCTGGGTTGTTTATGACTGTGGTATAATTTTGTTCGTATTAGTTAATACTGCTTTGCTGATGTTTTGGGTTGATGTTTTTATTGCTATTTATTACAAAAGTGCCTAGTGGTTGATTGACAGGTACATTATAAAAATGGAAGGAATAAAGGTATCTTGATTTAAGCAAGGCATTTGACACAGTATTACACTGAAAACTCAGTGACTGGAAAAATATTGTATGGAAAACATTGCAATGCTGTGGATAAAATATGGATTTAGGGAAAGAAAACAGAACAATATCACATCACGTAATGAGGAAGTTGTAAATGAAGTACCTCATGGTTTGGTACTAGAACCAGGCTTCTTTAACATACACATAATGACTGGATTTGTCAAAGGAGCAAAAGTGAATTAGGCACTCAGCTACCATTGGAATTGATTTACAGCCAGTTATCTTAGGCCAAATTTTGACCAAACCTTAAATGACAGTAAAGACCCAATAGTCCTGTATGGCTGGATAATTAGCTGAGCATCAGAGTAACCGGTCTTGAGAGCACTTGTTCTGGTCTGTGAGGGGCAGGGATTGACAAGGGAAGTTCTGAGCTCTGCCCATTGGCAGAAGAAGAAATTGGATGGGTGCAGAGCGCCTGTACAACATTGATCTAATTCATAAGGCATTTAAAACAGTTGTGTTTGGAAGAGCATCAGGATTTACAGAGATGGCCACAAGTGTGCAACCCAGCTTCATTTTAAAGTTGCTGAGGACTCTCAGCTTTGGATCCTTGCAGAGCCGTGATCAGTGACAGTCGGTAGCAAAAATCCCCAATGACTGGAGACAGGATGCTAGATAGGGAGGGCTTTGAGTAACTACAGAGAATTCATTCTCAGGTATCTGCCTGGTGGGTCTTGCCCACATGCCCAGGGTATAATTAGTCACATATTTGAGGTCAGGAAGGAATTTTTCCCCGAGTCAGACCCTTTTTTTTTTCCCCCTTCCTCTGCTGCATGGATCACAGGTCACTTGCAGATTTAAACTAGTGTAAATGGTGGAGTCTCTGTAATTTAAAGTCTTTAAACCGTGATTTGAGGACTTTAGTAACTCAGCCAGAGGTTAAGGATCTATTATAGGAGTGTGTGGGTGAGGTTCAGTGGCCTGCAATGGGCAGGAGGTCGGACTAGATAAGCTTGATGGTCCCTTCTGACTTTAAAGTCTACAAGTCTATGTTCTTGGAAAGAGTAAAAGGAGGTAATATTTGACATTGCTACAATTTATTGAATATCCCCATTGTGTGAGCAAAGATGTTTATACATTGAAAATATAAAGGTTGAGCCTAGTTCATGATTTTGGTCAGCCTACGAGGTGAGATTGAGTAGAGAGATATGCAGGGACTATATATTTGGGAAAGAGTAACTCGGAACGTGAAGTGGGGGGAAGGTGGAAACTTCTTGTTTATAAATTAATAAAATGCTATTTAGGCTTGTGCTAAAAACTTCAGGGTTCTTTGTCATGGTCTCAAATCGAAGTCCTTAATAAGCACACACAGTATTAAAACTTCCTTTTTCATTTCTGTCAATCCTCAACATGCATGGGAAATTGAGCATTATATTAACAGTTCTTTTTGTTGTATAATGGAAATTGTTACCCAGGTTATAGCTAAAATCGACTCAGTTTACTTACATGCTGCTAGTTTTGTCAGTTCCCCCAAATCCAGATACAGCCAAATGAGAAGACAAAAAAAATGGGTAAAAGAAAAGAATGATTGGCTATGGTCAGAGGGTAGATGATGACAACTATTGTCAGCACTGGCTGACAAGATGGCTGTCTTCTTGAAATGTCAGTGTATCCTTCTGTGGTCTTGCTTAGGTCTGCAGAGTGGGATGAGTTCTCTAGAAAGTCCAGCAGAGAGAGCTTGAAGTGACCCATCAAGAATCTGTTGTAAGGCTGGAGAAAGATCTTGGTCCAAGGATTAGATGCCTTTTTACCCTGATTAGATCAACATATGTAAGTAGAAAGTGAAGAAAAGGACAATCACAGCAAACAAAACAAAAGCAAGCAGACACGAGTCCCTCCCTTTCCCACGTCTCTCTGCGTTTTTTACTTTTCAGTTCATGGGAAAGGACTTGGGCTGTTCTGACAATCCTTACCAGTCTCCAAAACACTATAATCTTGAAAAGTCTTCTAACCTATTAGCCAGTTCAGTTCTTAAACTAAAGTCCCAGAATGCATCATGTTCATCCTTGACATTGCAGTGGCAAAGAATGGCAGTACCGTTGCAGATTCCAGGCTATAGGCCTTAGATACATTTACAATTTCATTTCCTCTAGTGAGGCCGGGTTCATTCATTTCATTGTCGTGACTGTATACTATTTAGAAACCAGTCAGTGTAGAAAGGTGATATTTAAGCATAATGATGGATTCCAAATGAAACAGGTTCTTACTGCAGTGCCTTTGGAAAGGAGGTCAGATCTTATCTGGAATGTATTCTTTACTGATACAGATCAGAGTGGATTGATTTAAATCAAAATGATTTAAATCAGCAAGCAGGAAACCTTGACTTTAATATCAATTTTATTCTTCTTTTGCATTTGTACTTTTTAGGTTATTATCCTAAAGAGAAAGGTTGATTCTCTTTTGTTGGTAATCATTTAAACATGTCGATTTGCAACTAAATATGACCGTAACACTAAATTTGATACTTTTTGGTAACGAGGAGATACACTTTATCTATACATATTTATTTAAGCAATTATATTACATATATTATATTTATGCAGATTATTTTTTACACTTTTATAATACTAGAAAATGGTGAATGATGCATTTCTTATTTACTAGATGATTAATTTTTCACTCATGATTTGTGTCAAGCTCTATTTGGAAGAAAATTAGAATTCAACAAAAAATGCACAAAAACAACATTTAAAAATTATTAGATAAATCTATCTTAAATGCATTGGATATATAAAAAAAAAAGTATGTTTATCAAACCATATTTTGCATTTAAAACTGATTTATTAAATAAAAGAATTATTCTCTGTAGTTTGTGAGACAAATAGATTGCTCCTGGTGAACATGTTTTTCAGGATTTTAGAACTAGTAGGAATAATGCGATTACACCTAGTTTTTATTCATAGATTAGAAGAGGGGAAAAAACAAGCTTTCCTGCTCTTTCAATTTTCAGTCAAAACAGCAAAGAATCCTGTGGCACCTTATAGACTAACAGACGTTTTGGAGCATGAGCTTTCTTGGGTGAATACCCACTTCCTCAGATGCATGTAGTGGAAATTTCCAGGGGCAGGTATATATATGCTAGCAAGCAAGCTAGAGATAACGAGGTCAGTTCAATCAGAGAGGATGAGGTTCTAGCAGTTGAGGTGTGAAAACCAAGAGAGGAGAAACTGGTTCTATGGTTGGCAAGCCATTCACAGTCTTTGTTCAATCCTGAGCTGATGGTGTCAAATTTGCAGATGAACTGGAGCTCAGCAGTTTCTCTTTGAAGTCTGGTCCTGAAGTTTTTTTGCTACAGGATGGCCACCGTAAGGTCTGCTATAGTGTGGCCAGGGAGGTTGAAGTGCTCTCCTACAGGTTTTGTATATTGCCATTCCTAATGTCTGATTTGTGTCCATTTATCCTTTTCCATAGAGACTGTCCAGTTTGGCCGACGTACATAGCAGAGGGGCATTGCTGGCATATGATGGCGTATATTACATTGGTGGACGTGCAGGTGAATGAACCGGTGATGGTGTGGCTGATCTGGTTGGGTCCTGTGATGGTGTCGCTGCTGTAGATATGTGGGCAGAGTTGGCATCGAGGTTTGTTGCATGGATTGGTTCCTGACCTAGAGTTATTATGGTGCGCTGTGCAGTTACTGGTGAGAATATGTTTCAGGTTGGCAGGTTGTCTGTGGGTGAGGACTTGCCTGCCACCCAAGGCCTGTGAAAGTGTGGGATCATTGTCCAGGATGGGTTGTAGATCCTTGATGATGCGTTGGAGGGGTTTTAGCTGGGGGCTGTATGTGATGGCCAGTGGAGTCCTGTTGGTTTCTTTCTTGGGTGTGTCTTGCAGTAGGAGGCTTCTGGGTACACATCTGGCTCTGTTGATCTGTTTCCTTATTTCCTCGTGCGGGTATTGTAGTTTAGAGAATGCTTGGTGGAGATTTTGTAGGTGTTGGTCTCTGTCTGAGGGGTTAGAGCAGTTGCGGTTGCACCTCAGTGCTTGGCTGTAGACAATGGATCGTGTGATGTGTCCGGGATGGAAGCTGGAGGCATGAAGGTAGGCATAGTGGTCGGTAGGTTTTCGATATAGGGTGGTGTTAATGTGACCATCACTTATTTGCACCGTGGTGTCAAGAAAGTAGACCTCCTGTGTAGATTGGTCCAGGCTGAGGTTGATGGTGAGGTGGAAGCTGTTGAAATCGTGGTGGAATTTTTCCAGAGTCTCCTTCCCATGGGTCCAGATGATGAAGATGTCATCAATGTAGCGTAGGTAGAGAAGGGGCGTGAGTGGACGAGAGCTGAGGAAGCGTTGTTCCAGGTTGGCCATAAAGATATTGGCATATTGTGGGGCCATGCGGGTGCCCATAGCGGTGCCACTGATCTGGAGATATATATTGTCATCAAATTGGAAATAGTTGTGTGTAAGTATAAAGGCACAGAGCTCAGCAGCCAGTTGTGCTGTGGCATCATCAGGGATAGTGTTCCTGACAGCTTGTATTCCATCTGTGTGTGGGATGTTTGTGTAGAGAGCCTCTACATCCATGGTGACTAGGATGGTGTTTTCTGGGAGGTGACCGATGCATTGTAGTTTCCTCAGGAAATCAGTGGTGTCACGGAGATAGCTGGGAGTGCAGGTGGCATAGGGTCTGAGAAGAGAGTCCATATATCCAGACAGTCCTTCAGTGAGAGTGCCAATGCCTGAGATGATGGGGCGTCCAGGATTTCCGGGTTTGTGGATCTTGGGTAGTAGATAGAATAACCCTGGTCGGGGCTCTAGGGATATGTTGATTTCTTCTGGTGTTAGTGTAGGGAGTGTCCTGAGTAGATGCTGTAGTTTCTTAGTTTTCAGTCGGTTTCTTAACTCTTAATGAGTGAACTAAGCATTGAACTGAGCTATTTGAATAAACTCAAATGAAGAAAGTACTCTCTCTGCACCAGCAGATCAGATACTACTGTCAAAAGCTGGTTTAGTATTTCAACAAACGTTGGTTCCAGGTGCTTAATCAGTAAGTTCCACTGGTTCAGTGGTTTGACTTCCTTTAAAATGTAGGCAGAAAAAGTACTGCTTAATATTATATTTAATTTAATCTAAATGATTTTAATGGATTTCAGTAAATTTAGCCTTAACATAGGTTGTTATAATTTCAAATTTGATCTTAAATAGGTTTGTTTTTAAAAATAAAAATATATTTAATATAAATTTAAGAAATCTGATTAATTTTTTAAAAAATCATTGTTTTGGATTTTTTAATAAATTGAACCTGATCCAAGGGATTCTCTTGCAAGACCGGAGAATAGAGCTCAGATGAATTTCTGTTGCCTGGGTTCTTGAGAAAAAAATAGGCAGCTCCTACATGAATTGGTCACTGGCAGGAGGAGATTGATGTGGCCAGTCTGAAATAGGGTCAACTTGTTGACTGGCAATAGGGAGTATAGAGGCTATCTTCTGCCCATGGCTATTATCTTCTGTTTTCCCTGTACTTTTTAGGACATGATGCTATTGGTAATGGTTCTGTAATGCATTGGTGGCCCACAATGCTGCACACTCTAAATGGTCATGTGTGTATTTGATATTGAAAACAACTCTCATCATGGGTTTATTTTAGTTTGTCCTTTGATTGTCTAACTTTAGCTTTAGCAATATTTTCACTTGGCAAAGGGGGATCAACACAACAAACTCAGCTGTGTTGCCATTTGGGACATCTTTGACTAGCATCTCAGCAGGCTCCTGTGTGAAGTCAGTATTTGCTGATCAACCAGTTCAGACTGTATCATTGTGTTTCTGATTTCTAGGAATAAACAGCAGCTCCTCTTTCCATCTAACAGAAGGATTTCAGCAAGATCTCAGAGTTCTGCAATTTGTTCCTTGGTCCTTACTCACTGAATTGGAGGGCAATGACAGACTCAGCAATTCTTTGGGACCCCATCAAGTCCCGCACAAAAGGTTTATGGCAGGGATTTTCAAAGAAGCCTTGGGAGCTGAAGTCAGTGACAGACTGGGGAACTGAATGAGCGTTTCCCCAAATTCCAAGATGGAATCTTAATCACTGGACCCCCTTTTCTTTCCAGTTTCAAAGGAAATTTAATTTCTATGGGACTTGGATGCCTAACTCCTTTGAAAATTTTAGTCTAAAAAGCTATTTTATACTGTGTTGTAAGGCTGCACCTGGAATGCTCTGCACATTCACATTGTTCTTGTTGGTGCTTATTCCAAACGTAGAGCTCAGTCTTGCATAGAGATGAGCAATTCCTGGAGACGTGAAGGATAATAATATCAATATAGTTAGTCTTCTCCTTCAGTGAATCATTTCTGTGGCTTTTCTCACTGGACAGAGAAGTGGGTGCACTTGATTCCTATTACCCTATCTCAGATTTTTTTTTATTTTTGCCATCAGCTGGGAACATTTCCCAATTACTTTCTCCCTTCATTGTGCTCTCTCAGATGGTTATTTTATAAGACAAATCTTAATAAGAGAATGCCCCTGATGAGCCAGTCTTAGCAGGTGATAGCTCAGTAAAAGCCATTTCACATGACTGGTGGTAAGGAATGGGACATGGAAGCACTCCTTGTACCTCATACATAGTCAGGTTTAGAATTAAAATGACCCATTCCCACCATTCTGTTCTAATTGTAATGCATGCAATATCTGCAGAGAGAATGCAAATGTTCTGTTGTAATAACTGACTGAGGAGTGCACATATACAGATACAGGATCCAATTCTCTGTTATGCAGAATTACACACCAGTATAAAAATAGTGCACTCACATTCAGAATCTGGCTAGTGGATCCTGACTTGCTCCCATTTAAATCAAGTAAACACTTGAAACAATTTTATTGGGATCAGGATCCGGCCCCTAGTTTGTTTTTTTTAAGAGTTCTACATTTGCTACTGTAGGTAATGTGCATAGGCTGAGCTGTTTAAACCATAGGGAAATCACACATTTCAATTTCCCTTGGAATATCTTCATTATTAGAAGGTATTACCAGAATAATTTGTTGTCAGAGTAGCAAACCTTATTCAGGTTTTTTAATTAATCTCTTGAGAGATTCAACAGATTTAAAGATAAAAACATGCTGTAAATATTCTGCTGGGGGTAACCATTGAAAGAGCAAACACATGCAAATTATCCTCCAAAAAGCCTTGTAAGTAATGCTGTGAACCAAGGAAACTACTTCCTTTTATGGTCTATAATGCTGCATTCTGTGATGAAATGTAAAGTAAGGTTAAAAGTAAGTCTGTTTGCAAGAAGGGATTTAGGCTCTCTATTTCTTCTTGGACTGTTTATACTGGGAACATAGCGCGTTGATTTGAATTTGAGCTTCTATACTGAAAATAGTATTTCCTAGACTACGAAAAGCAATGGCGTGGTAAAAAAAATCCTTCCTGCATAGTTGATCAATGTGGATGACCTTACATTGAAAATCAGATTTTGTAAATTTAATGAATTAATGAATTAAAAATGAAATATAAATCAATTAATAAAAGCTCTGAGAGTGAAATAAATACATTCTGAGAAAACAGCTCAATCCCCTTGTGAATTATTCTTTTTGGTAAATCAAAAAGTGACAGGAGAGGACTGCTAAAAAAATTGGTTTTTCCACAGAGCACTTCAGACAGCTGAAATCACTCAGGCTTGAATGAACCAACAGCATGGTAGTCAAACTCATAATTAGTGGACTTTGTGATGAAGCTCTTTGTTTAATCCTTATTTTTCTGGCCAAAATGTTGGAGGATCCATAAAGGAAGAGGCTTGGAATACACTGTTGTAAGCTAAGATGCCAGTAAATGTATTGTCTCTGAATTAACATACCACCAAAAGTGTCTTGCTTCAAGCTTTTTAAAAATAAATCTAGTCTTCTAAGATCCCAGTGAGCTTTTTATTTTTTTTCAGTCTCCTGCAACAAATACTTAGAGTTTGCCATGAAAAAGTCTATTTGTTTGTAGCTCCCGGAAATATTGGTATTAGCTGTGTTTTGCTGGTGTAGCTATTTAATGGAGCGCAAATATACTGTAATCTTGATAACAACAAAATGTGAACTGTGTTCAACTGCATCTGGGTTTAAACTCAGCAACAGTAGTTTAGCATTCATTCTGCTTTCCAAGAGGCCACACCCCTTGTGAAGAATATGAATAACAGACTGCTTTATTCAGAGTGCCTCATCATTAAGAATAGTGTGTTTCAGCTGACAGTGCAATTCACTGTATGATGTTACCAGTTCAATAGATAGGGTGACCAGATGTCCCGTTTTTAAAGGGACAGTCCCATTTTTTGGGACTTTTTCTTATATAGGCACCTATCACCCCTCACCTGCTGCTTTGTTTTTTCACAGTTGCTATCTGGTAACCCTATCAATAGATGTCTGTGAATTGGGTCTTTTGGAAATGAAAGTACTGCCTTGTCCTAAGGACTTAGAAAAGTTAATATGGTATTGGTATTTACATTGTTTTTTTAAGTGTTCTTTGAAAATTTCTTGCAACTGATTACTCTGATGTTGTGATTTTGGTGTATTTTGTTGTTACTTAAATTAAAGCATGTGTATGTGCACCTGTGCATGCACATTTAGTGGTATTGAAAGTGATATAACTCTATCCTTGGATTGAGTCAGGCATTGTGCCTGCAGGCTTCACACAGTATGGCCAATAAGTCTCAATTCTGACCTGTATAATTCCAGTGCTGGGCTTATCCTGGCAACTGTAGAGTAGTATGGTGATGTGCATAAATCAGGACAAGAATAAGGCCATCAAACTCAATCTCACTTGTGACTGGAGTATCAGAAAATGTAAAGGAATATATGCATTAATTTAGAATGCTTTTGTGATATAGAATGTTACCAAGTAAGCAAAAAAAGAGAACTCCAGAATTGTGTACCTCTGTGTGGAATAAAAGGGTCTTGTGTCATTATACAGTATCAATGTCTTTCAGTATTTCTTGAACATCAGTGCTTTAGTTGTTCAGATTCAGGTGTTTAAGAATATCTCTTTTTGTATGGATTAATGTGCAGACTCTGATTTTCCTTAGTTTCTGAGTTAACCCTTACTAATTGTCATTTCCTGCTGCTGTCCTTTTCTATGCATCTGTCTGTCTCATACTGACCTCTACTTTTCCTCAGATCTGGCAATACAAAAAACAAAAATATTTCTTGTTAACAATTCAGTAGGCACCAAAAGTAGCTCCAAACATTGAGACTACTTACTGTCACAGGGGTTTGTGAGCTTTTAAGAAGAAAGTTTGGTAGCCAAAGCCAAGTGTTAACAGATTGTAAATAGCTGCATGTCGTTGTTAAAGACCCTACTGCTTAGAGAATATAATTAATCTTTAATAAAAATGTTTTTCGTTGGCTCGTCCCCTTTCTCTTATACGGATGCATACTGAAAAGTAAGATTTAAAAGTTGGACAGCCTTTGGTGGGGCTCTGTTGTAATTCTGTCTTTCATTTTAAAGTGCAGATTGCTGTCACTTCATGATAAAAGGCCTAACAGCAGTTTACTCAAAGGAGAAAAAGCTGCCATAGTCTTTTGAAGAGCTGTTAAAACTTTGAAAGAAATTTTACTTTAAAATTCTTGATTTCTTCCAAGATGAAATGAAGTGTTAAGAGAGCTGAATATATTTACATCAAGCAATGAAAACAGTTGTTTTGCAGGACAGGTAAGATTTTGCTTATTAGGCCCTGATACTCAGCTGGTGTAAGTTAGCATATCTCCATTGAGTTCAGTGATGCTATACCTCTTTGTACCAGCTGAGGATCTGGCCTGTTATATGTAATCTAGCTCACTATTTTGAATTAATTTCTCTGTTTGGTAGAAGTTTATAAAGCTTGTACTTAGTTTATTTAATGAAAACAAAATATTTTCAGTGTTCATTTGAAAGGTGTTTGCCTTACTGCTGAGAATGTCTGACACATTAGGTTTATAATAGATTGCCAAAGTGGGGTGACAAGCTTTTTTTTAACGTAGTAAAACCATCTTCAAAGGTCATGTTGTTTTTCAACATAAAATTATCAGCTTGCAATTTCACACGGATTCGAGAGAAGTTGATTGATTGAATTGAAATGGTGTACAGAGAAATGGATGGGTTGGGTGAGTGAGAATCCTGCACAATGGTGTTTTTAGAGCAGCGGTTTTCAACCTGTGATCCACAGACCATAGGGAGTGCACTCACTATGTCTAAGGCAGTGGTGGGCACTGTGCGGCCTGCAGGCCGCACACGGCCCACCAGGGTAATCCACGAGACAGTTTGTTTACATTTGACTGGCCGCAGGCGCAGCCGCCTGCAGCTTCCAGTGGCTGCGGTTCGCTGTTCCTGGCCAAGGGGAGCTGCAGGAAGCAGCCTGAGTCACAGGGATGTGCTGGCTGCTGCTTCCCACAGCTCTCATTGGCTGGGAACGGCAAACAATGGCTACTGGGAGTTGCGGGCAGCCATGCCTGCGGATGGTCAATGTAGACAAACCTGCCAGCAGATTACCTTGACGGGCCGTGTGTGGCTTGCGGGCCACAGGTTCTGGGCCACCACTGGTCTAAGGGGTCCATGAAAAGTTGTCGTTACCATAGAACAGTAGTTTTCAACCTGTGGTCCACCGATCCCTGGGGGTCCCCAGACTATGTCTAAGATTTCCAAAGGGGTCCACACCTCCATTCAACACTTTTTAGGGGCTGAAGAGCTCAAGTGACAAGGGAAAGCAATGGAAGGAGGAGATAAAACAGACAGAACCAAGGCAGAACACTGAGGCCTCTGGAGGAAAAGAAACTAAAGCCTCTCAGGGAAACAGTGCTCGTGAGGCAACATGCTGAAAACAAACTGAAGAGCTGGGGGAACTGTGGAAGGAGTCAAACTTCAATTTTGTGGAATTAAATCTCTGAGGAAGAAGGTGGTGTACTGAGAGTTCCTCCACCTGAGATGTAGCTAGCCTACTATAGAATGAGTGCGCACTTGTGCCAATACTGAAAAATCTGTTTATAGCCCTGACAGAACTATTAACCTTACTGATATTTCTGCAAAGGGTAAGTAAGCAGTAGCTTCTCTAACCAGGAGCTGAACAAAGGCAAACCTCAAGGCCAGAATGAAAAGACTGGTGTTTGGGTAGCCCAACTGGTCTGCAGGCTTTGCCTTAAAGGTCTTTATGAATAAAACTGTTTTACCTCAGATTATTCAGACAAAAAGAACCTAGGGGGAAAGTTCTCCTAGTGCAGTGCTCAGGTGTTGGGCTTTGCTGAGTAACTGCACCACCCTAGGAAACAGAACTGCTTATTTTCTTGTTTTTAAAATTCAACAAATCTCTGAGACTGATCCTCAGCTGGTGTAAGTTGGCACAGATCTGTTGACTTCACTAACTCTCTATCAGCTAGAGTAAAGAAACTGTGTGTATATGTGTGACTGTTCTGAAGGCATCTTCTCTACAGTCAATATTACCATCCATTCACCGCACACCTAAAGAGGGTAGGTGAGATTTCCTATCCGCAGGGTATTGTTAATCCTAAAATGATGTTGCTCATTGTGTCTGCACCCTCCCAACTTTTCACAACAGCTCTATCCAAAGATTTCTTGCCCTAGAATTGTTTTTGAGTATTTAAATCTTTCATTGGCGCACTAAATTCTCAGTTATTGCCTAAAAGACAGATTTCAAACTCTGTTTCGAACTTCAGTGCATTTCATTCTTTATGCACAGTTTGTAAACTATTTTGAAGATGTTGAGTAGATCACATTTTTCAGGGGTCTTGGACTGAGGGGTCTGCTTTACTCTCCATGCTGTAGTACAGTTTGAATGCTGTTTTTAGAGGCAGTTTCAGTGAATGTTCTCCTTGGAAGCCCTATATCCTACATACTCCTTCCTTGCCACAATGCACTGCTCAGAGGCTTCTTGAGTAACTGACCATTCAGTGACAGTGCAACAGTGAGAGAAATAAATATTACAGGAATCAGTGACTCTCAGGAAACAAATTCTGTCCTCATTTACACACATTGAATCCCACTGATTTTAGGTAGTCTTTGTTTGGTAATATGATAGTCTCTGTATGGTTGTTTGGGTCAGCAAGACCTAGCTTTCTGAGCACAATAGCAAAGCAGTAATAAAGACATGTAGCTTCTCTCCAATATTCAGCTCTTTCAGTTTACTCCTTAATGCATTTTTTTCTGGATTAACAGGGTTGAGAAATTATAAGGTAAGGGGTGGTTTATTACTGGTATGGAAATTGCTGAAGGCTAATGAAGTATATGTTCTAGTAGAATAGAGGACACTGGCCTTTTGGCATATTTTCAGCTTTGACATTCGAGACCACTAGAAAGGTGGAGACTGACCTAAATTCACTGAGACTCAACTCAACTTGAATTAAACTTGTCTTACTCACACAGCAATGGATGGAGAACCAGACTGATGACAATTTATGTGTGAAATTATGTCAATGTGAAGTAATACATATTTGTCATGGTTCAGTGTACCATGAAAAAAAATACTCTATATGCTGTATACATATTTCTGGTCCACCAAAGTTGGTGAAAATGCCATTTTAACTTGGTGTATGTAGTTAGAATAGGTTTTGATCTTTTGCTGAATGCACAGGCTGTAGGCTATAGGAGGCTGACCTGGGACTACCAATGACAATTCTAAGATAACTCTGCAAGGGCAAGATTTTCAGTATGATCTCAAAGGAGAGATTCTGTGCTCTTCTTTTCCTTGTGCTACCTTTAATTTTTATTTCAGTTTTATAACAGGTTAGGGAAAAAACTTCCTTGACTAGGGAAGATTGAAGTGGGTTGCATTTGTCACACAGTAACTATAGTAATACAGTTTTTATTAGCACAGCTTTAAAAACACCCAGAGTTATTGATACTTTCTGGTGTGATATAAAAACCTGTAAACATTCTTACCACCACTTAAGAGCAATGTTGTCTTGCTTGCATCTCTGTCATACAGACAGATTTCAGATAGAAAATCAGATACTTACACATCATATGATATTCACTGCATATTTGTGTGTATAGTGTAGATCCTAAGAGAGACACAACATCGATTTTGGTTCATGTGATTGTACAGAGATTTTAATATAAAATGCAGAAAATTTATTATGACTAATGTATGCATGGCTTAAATCTTTTATGACATGGCTCTACAAAACTGAGGAGAGGTGAATAGAGCTGGCTGCTTAAATCTTCAAAGGACAAATCTTGACCTCATATGGATGCATAAAGCCTGAAAAGGGGAATACAATGATAGTGCTAGATAGCGAGAGAATGGTCTTGGAGCAGTGACAACCCCTATAGTCCTTATGTGCCTTGGAGCATTGCTCTGTGACACCACGTAGTGGTGGGGGAGGCTGGTGGGATTGCAGAACAGGCGCTGTATTTGGAATGTGTGTTAATATGTGTGTGGTTCCAAACCGTAGGGGCAAAACTATATTAAAGTAGCATAGGGCTCAATCATGGCTTTGGCACAAGTCTAGAGTAAGGGTCAGCAGGTTGCTTTGCTGCACCAGGAGCAGCCCGAGAAGGGAGATTTTGACTTGGAAGCATAATTTTAACCTGGAGAGGTAATAAACGACATGAAATCTATATCTGGTGCAGTATATAGTCTCCAGTGTGTTGGTGCATTGGTAGGGGAGGAGCACTAATCTCTGCCCCATTCTGTCTGGTCCCAATCACTTGCTACAACAGGGAATGTGGCTGCTTTGAAGAGCTTGCTCCCATGTCTTGTGGCTACCTATGATGAGGGTAGCTGGCCCAGCAGGATCAGGAGGTGCTTTGCATCTTCAAATGTCGCTGCACTGCCATATTTGACCCATGGTCATTTAAAAATCGATGAATACACATTTATTTTTTAATTAAGCTGGTCCTGGAGTATTGTGGAGATGTGTAAAGTATTTAAAAATACTTAAGCTATGAATCTGTAGGGTAGTCACAAGCTGCAAACCACTTATAACTGGAATACATAAAACCATTTAACACATCAGAACATTATGTACAACTGAACTTGTAATAATCCCTTATGAAAACTGCAATTTCTTTTAATCATTTGTTAGCTATTTATAAAGTATTTGCATATTACCTATGCACGCACATTCTTGCTCAACCTAATGGGCAGTAAAATGATTACATAGGTGTTACCAAAGTGTAATTACTAATTATAATATAATCATTGTACTCTACTAAGTTATTAGTGTTACCAGTCTTGCTGCAGATGGAGAGTTCTCAAACCTTCTAAAAATAAGTGTAATAAGAAGTAAATTGGTTTTTGACAATGTAGGAAGTGGGGGAGGGAAGCAGACTGCACAAAAGTTTACACACGCACACACATTTTGACAATAAGTCATTCAATATCAGTTTCTTGGAGTTATATTCACCAGTATAGTACCAGCAGCAGCAAAGCTTTGGTACAGAGTATTGAAATCACAGGGGGGAGCCAAGCATAGTGGAGACATACTATAAGATAGTCTCATATGTTTACTGAGATTGTCAAACTAAAAATTGCAGAATAAAGCTACAATTGACTAGAGGTTAAAAAAAGGAACAAATCCAAAACTAAATGGCAAATGTATTCATTCTACATCAGTGGGTCCTGATCACTTATATATGTACCAGAATTGCTACAGTTCTTTAGTCTTTTGTGAGTGGCACTCTAGGTTCTACCTCCCTTCCTAGATAATGAGTCTCTTTGCTGGGCTCTGGTGTACCACTGCCTGTTTCCCATTCACTGGTGTATGATATAATCAACTGCTCCATACCCCACTCTGGTTTTACTGGTGGATTAACAAGCATTTGAGTTGTATATTATGTGCTATGTACATTGTATAATTCTGGTTAATGTGAGTGACTTCGTTTTCAGACCTATTTCAATTGCCCCCCCTTTTCTTTGTGTAATATGTGGCTGCATTTTTATTAAGCAAATCAAAACCTCTTGAGACTCTTGAGCAAAAATCTGAAATCAAAGTTGGTGGTAGCAGAGTCTAGGTTATTGAATCCCAGCAGAATTCTTCATAAATGCATACTTCATAAAAATATATTATTTCTTTTGGAAATATTGGTGTGTGTCTGTCATAAAATGAAATTACCTTAACTGCATATTACTGAATAGTAAATGCAAATTCCTAATGTTAACACAGTGTAAAGTTTGCATATCCAGTACTTGAAATTCTAAATGTTAGGGCACCCTGGCAATGTTAACTCAGCCCTGTTGTACAGTAAAGGGCTAGGTGTACACTACAAAGCTTTGCTGGCATGGCTTGTCACCCATGCGTGTGAAGAGGTGTGTTCCATAACCGAAATAGCTATGCTTGCAAAAGCCCCTAGTGTAGATGCAGTTATACTGGCAAAACAGAACTGTTATTGGCATAGTTTTCTTTGATTGCAGGATCTAGAAGAAGGTATAACAACAAGGGAACAGTTATGTCGTTATAAGCTTCATTCACATTACGAGTACTTTGCCCGTTTAGTATACCAGAAAAGTGTTCCTAGTGTAGACCTGACCTAGGTCAGAGTCTGTTCTCATTTACACTTTTAAAGTCAATTGACCCCCCTTTTGTTTTGCACTAGCTTACCTGTGTAGCTTATAATATAGAGTAATATTTTAAGGTTTACATTTACCAAGAGAGAGAAATAACAACCCCTCCCCCACGTGTAACATGTCTGGATGAACATTGCTGAATCAACCATAACTTCCTGGGTTTCTTGACTTTTGAGTGCTTGAATTCTTAGCCTCTGTGTTGAATCAGTGTATCTTTAACCATTTAATTTATTACCTTTTGTTAGGAAACAAAAAATAAAACCTAAACATAATTGGTTTGTGAATCTCAAGCTGAAATGGCTTTTCAGTTACTTGTGCTTCATCTATTCCATGTGTTCACCTAAAACAAAAAACACCATGGACATCTTTCCCCTCAGTTATTCACTTTGTTTTTACAAGGTACATTGGCTTGCTTTTTCTCATTGCCCATCTATGCAGTCATCAAAATGTGCCTGTTCTTTGAGTAAACAAGTACACACTTAACTAGTTGTACAGGGATTGCTGTGCATCTGTGTTAAGTGTACTCCTGTAGATTTAATGAAATCTACAGCTTGGGTTCACTGTGCAGTTCTCACATATCCTACACTTTGGTTTTAAAACCAAGCAGAGGTAACAGACCTACATGAGCACCTTGTCCAAGCCAAGTTGCAAATTTCATCAATTATTTTCTGAAGACCTGTGGGTTGTTTTTTTTTTAAGGTGGGGTTTGAAATAATTTACAATGGGAAAAGTATATTATTCCCTCTCCCTCCTCTCCCGCCATAACTCAAAATCAGCTGAAGGGATTTTAGTGAAACTTTCCAGATAAATTTACCTTTATTCATAAAATTAGGAGCATGTTAAAAAGAGGGTGGAAATATTTGGGAAAGTTGTGAAACTTTTGTAACACTGTGTATGTGGATGCAGCAGCTGGGAGCTGTAATTCCCAGCGTGGATAAACATACGCTAAAATAGGTGAGTGGCCACAGCAACACAAGCACTAGCTCGTGGCCAAGTACAGTCCTGCCCAAACCCGGGGGTATGTACTCAGGTGGATAGTCTGAACTGCTGCCCATGCCGCTGCAGCCACACTGGTATTTTTAGGGTGCCAAGCTAGTGCGTATATGTCTATCTGAGCTTGGAGTTATACCTCCCAGCTACTGTGTAGACCTGCCTTATAGCAGTTACTACCAGTGACCACTCGAATAATAATAGTGCAGAGTACTGCATTGACTACATGTCTCTGCCACTCAGATTCTATTCTATGAATGTTCCAAACACCTAGGGTTGTATTTCAAAATGAGTTGGGCAAAAGGTCAAATGTGTGTGCAGATATGCCTAATTACTACTGCCAACAATGTTCTAAATACAAGAGATGGTGTGCATTTTGGTTTGAATTGGTCAGCTTCGCTCAGGTGCAAGTAATTGTCAATATAAGCAGTAGGCTGCATGGCAGATCATGCAGGTATTCTCATCTCTATATATACCTAAGCACTAAGTTTGAAAATGGATGAATGAGCAATGCATATCCCATAGCACTAAACAGAGATGACATAGTCCTTGGAATCTGGATATGACATAAGGGATTCTACATATCATATATAAACTGAACACTTATGTAATCATTTGCTCTTTCTTTACAGAGTCATTTTATCATTGGGTGATGTGCATTCAGTCTGTAGGTTCAGGATCTATGGAAATATAACTAAATCATATATTTCTTTGAAAACTTCCCCATTCCCTATCTCCTTGGATAATAGCAAAACTCCCATCAGCTTCAATGGGAGCAGAATTGTATTGTTATGTTATACTTGTCATATTAGTAAATTGATTACTTCAGATTGTGTTTTTTTCTGTAGAGTCTTAACTAATTGTTTCAGGCTAAGAAGCCAAGTGAATTGGTAATTTTAACTGTAAGAAGTAAAGCATTCCAGTAATTCCTTTGTGTTGTGTTCAATAAATCAATATTGACTGAACTTCAGAAGTTTCAGATGCTAATGCAACTCTCCAAATCTACGGAAGTCTGTTTCCTGCTGATCTCTATTCCTTATGGCTACTGGATATGTGGAAAAAGACCTAGTTTCAGGATAGGTCAACATAACTTTCCTTTTTCCATTGGCACTAAGATTAGGGTGAGACCTCTGTTGTTGACCCAATTTATATTTGACTCCACTGCCTTTTAAGAAGAATGGGACTTATGAGATCTCCATACTGTGGAAGAGACTGTATCTCATCAGTGGAACAAGAACTTACTGAAAACCAGTCATTATCCCTTATTTTTTTGTGGTCCACCCTATGTGGAAAGAGCTATCTGAACTCGACACTTAGACAAAACCCTCTGGAGACGTGACTGTTTGATGTTGAGCACAAAGTCACCACCACTTAAGTGGTTCACAGATCATCTTATTTCTGTTCACCAGGTTAGAAGAGCTTTCCCACACAATTGGCGAGTGCTCATCCACCCTCCCACATGTGAAAACAGACAGAAATGTGTGTAGATTACATATGCCTTTCTACTTAATAAAGCCCAAGAATTATGATTATTTACCATATGATATCTGTTTTACTATTTCATAAATTGATGTATTCATTTTAATAATATTTTTGCTTGTATCACTTATTCCACCACAGTTGATTGGGTAACATGTCTATAATAAGGATCACTACATGGTTAAAGAATTACTATGATGTATGAGTGGCTTAACGTATCTGTTGCTTAAGGAATATGGTAGAGGAGTAATTACAACAAATATATATGTATAGAATGTTTCATTTCTCTCTCTTAAGGATAATATTCCTAAATATACCTAAAGACAGTATAAATCTTATTTTATAAAAAATGTATGAGTACAATCAGATTCTGATGAAAGAAATCCTTTTATTACACTATTCTGAATTCCCATTATTTTAATTTTTGTCCCCCACAATACTTTTTTTTTTTTTTGAAAAATAAAATAAAAATCTAGCTTGTCAGCTTGTCTCCTTGACAGCAAAGAACACACTGATAAACTACTGCCGATTTCAAAACTTCAGCAGGTTCCCATAGCAATATGTCACTTTGTTCTTTGCCCTCTTAAGCCCTTAGATGGATGCAAAAAATTAGCATTGATGTATTTGAAGCTGCCTGTGTTTCTTGACTCCTGTGTGGTGTGCAGATTTGATTAGACAGTGAAAACGTGGATTATTCACAGTGTGAAACGGCAGGGTGATATTGTAGGTGATGCTGCAGACAAAGTGCACTGTGCAGTAGTTCCTCTCTCTCCACAGTGCTTTATGTTGTCACCATTTTTAGTTCAGATAATATCCACATTTTGTTTGTAAACTCCTGTTTTCAGGGGGTTTGAGCCTCAGATATATATATAAGGTTCAACTTAAGTCATGTTTAAATTACAGATGCAAAAGGAAGTGAAATTTACCATTTTCAGACTGTTTTTGCCATTGTAAACTGAAAACAAACTTCAGTTAAAAAAGGGAGAGTTGCAGCTGGTAAAATTAATTTGCAGATTTTGAAAGAAACCATAATAAGCCATCCATCAGTGCCTGTGGACAGCCAGCAAAGTGGCACAACTATGGCATTCTGTTCAAAAGAATGTTGTTTAATCAATAATGATTGAACACAAGGCATTTCCTGGGGATTAATGACAGACTGGAAGGAATTGATGGCTGGAAGCAGTCAAGGGAGCTCAACTGGTCATTAATCCTTAGGAAATGCCCTGCACTGAGGTCTTTATTGTTGTTATAAGTTGAAAATGGAAAGGGAAAAATAGGTGCATGGATTCTTTTTTATGGGTGATAGAATTTCAGTTTATATTTATTATTCTGCTAATTTGTTAAACTGTCAACATAGTGGCTAAGCGTTATTCCTAAAACAGAAAGGAAGGAGGAAATGATGCAAAGTTATTCACAATGTCAGGTTTAAAAACTACTGCCTCTGCTTTAGCCTGGGAAACATCAGCCAGGCATATGCATGAGTAGCCAAGTTTTGAAGAAAACGACACAAACAGTGACAGCAAATTAAGCAAAATCTATGTGCAATAAGTAAGCCTTGCATCATGCTCTGAAGGCTGCCAAACCCAGCTATTGGTATTAGGGCCCACTGGTCAGCAAACTCTGCTGCCCATTCTGGAAATGTCCATTCCAGGAACTAACAGGGAGAACATTCCAGCTGATTTTGATTGCTGCAGCAAGGGGATATTTTTCTTGCTGTGTGGAATTGACATGCTGCTTTGTTGGTGAAATAGTTTATATCCTGTCTGCCTCATTGGTGCCAGAGCAGTACCTTGACGGAAGAAATACTTGGTCTGGTTTTGGACCTATAATGCTGTAATTGGTTTGGGACTTGAATATTGAAGAGGCCACCTTCCTCTACATGTAATAAAACTAAAGCACCGATCAGCAGAGGCACATGTGGGCACAGCAGCCTGGCTTACAGGTTAGAGGAGAGGGGCTGGCAGCAGGGTGCTTTCCGTGAGGAGTCACAGACTTTGGAACAGAGTCTCCTCTTTGGTTTTCTACAGCCAGGTGTGTTAACCTTCAAGTGTTTGGGGTGGGAGAACTGTATAGGACGGTCAGCTGTGGGGGTTGTTATGGGCAAGTATTGTTGTGTTTCTTAATGATGCAGTTCATTATACACAATGTATATTGTGCATTGCACATTTGAAATCATACATCTTAATTTTTGTAGAAGCTAAAAATTTGCCCTTTAAGAAACTGAAATAAACAAATGGATACGTATGTATTAGTGTTATAGTCCAGGCAGTCTAGACAACGGCCAGACTCTGATCTCATTTACACTTACATAAATGTTGAATGACTCCATTCGGAACAGAACCCTTGACCTTCAGTGTCTCATACATTAGTCAGTCAGCTTGCTTAATTCCTTTCTAAATGTTCTATTTACCTTATAATTAGGCAGCAGTTACTGATAGGAAAGGCATTTCCTGGCAGTAAATATGGCTGGTAGAACAGAGAGCCCAAGTGATCATTATCTTCCAGGAAGTTCCTGACGAAATGCTGTTATAAAACATGAAAATGTAAAATCGTAAATAAAAACTTTCATATGCTGAAAAATTACCAGTTGAAATGTACATTGCTGTGGATACCATGTTCTACGTATAGTACTTATCATTTTCTAGCAATGAAAGACTTAGTCCGAGATCTTGAAAAGGTGTCAGCCAACATGGAAGTCCCATTAAAGTTAATGAGACTCCACACAAGCAAAAATGTCAGTGTGAACATATTCCTTTTGCAGTGGTCCCTTTTTCAGTAGCAGGGAGCACACAACCCCCAACAGGAACTCGGACTAGAGAGGCAGGTTATCAGTGGGTGTAAATTAGCATAGTTCTATTGATGCCAGTGGAGCAACGCCCGTATACATTAGCAAACGTAACTGAACATTGTTATTGGGGTGATACTGGAGCATGGTGTGATTCTTTTTTCACTTACACTGTTTTACACCAACGTAACTACATTCTCTTCAACAGAACTACACCAGTGTGAGATAAGAGCAGACTTAGGCTCCCTGTCTTTAGTATTAATGCTTGTAACAAAATTTCAAAAGCCGAGAATCAAAATTTAAGACATTCTGTCCTGAATGGTCACCATTGTAGGAATAAAATAAGCAGGGTTTGGTTGACTTATGAGGATATTCACCCTCAACGTCACACTTCTGTGCTCTGTTGCTTACAATCACACTCTTGATACTAACCATAGTCGTTGAGTTTATAAAACTCTTAATGCTTCATTTCCAGGGCCATTTGTGAGTAATATATGAAAATATAAGGTCTGATTCTGCCACCTTTACTCATGATTTCACTGGGGCTGCCAATCGAATGAGTGAGAGTGACAGATTTGGGTCCCGGGAGATTTAATGGCTTCTTTGTAACATCGAGAGTCAAACTTTCAGATATGTCATAAGTACATAAGAACATAAAAATGTCCCTACTGGGTCAGACCCATGGTCCAGCTAATCCAGTATCCTGTCCTTCAACAGTGGCTGGTGCCATATACTTCAAGGAGAATTAACAGAACGTGGCAATTATTGAGTACTCCATCCCATGTCATTCACTGCCAGTCAGAGCTTTAGGGACACCCAGAGCATGGGGTTGCATCCCTGACCAACTTGTCTAATAGCCATTGATGGACCTATCCTCCATGAACTTATCTAATTCTATTTTCAACCCAGGTGTTCGTTCTGGTCTTCAAAACATTCCATGGCAATGAGATCCACAGGTTCACTGTGTATTGTGTGAAGAAGTACTTCCTTATGTTTGTTTTATACTTGCTACCTATTGGTTTCATTGAGTGATCCCTGTTTCTTGTGTTATGTGAAGGGGTAAATAACACTTCCCTACTTACTTTTTCCACATCATTCATGATTTTATAGACCTCTATCATATCTCCCTCTTAATCATCTCTTTTCTAAGATGAACAGTCCCAGTCTTTTTAATCTCTCCTCATATGGAAGCTGTTCCATACCCCTAATCATTTAAGTACTTCTCTGTACCTTTTCCATTTCTAATATATCTTTTTTGAGATGGGCGACCAGAGCTGCCTGCATTATTCAAGGTCTGGGCATATCATGGATTTATATAGAGGCATTTTTTTTGTCGTCTTATCTATCCTTTTCCTAATGGCTCCTAACATTGTTAGCTTTTTTGACTGCTGCTGCATATTGAGCAGATGTTTTCAGATAACTATCCACAATGACTCCAGGATCTCTTTCCTGAGTAGTAACAGCTAATTTAGACCCCATCATTTTGTATGTATATTGGGATTATTTTTTCCAATGTGCAGTACTTTGTACTTATCAGCATTGAATTTCATCTGTATTTTGTTGCCCAATCACCCAGTTTAGTGAGATCCCTTAGTAAGTCTTTAATCAGCTTTGGACTTAACTATCGTGACTAATTTTGTATCATCTGCAGATTTTATCACCTCACTGTTCACCCCCTTTTACAGATCATTTATGAGTATGTTGAACAGTACTGGTCCCAGTACAGACCCTTGGGGGACACCACTGTTTACTTCTCTCCATTCTGAATAAATGACCATTTATTCTTACTCCTTGTTTCTTATCTATTAACTAGTTACTGATCTATCAGAGGAACTTCCCTCTTACCCTATGATTGCTAAGTGTCCTTAAGAGCCTTTGGTGAGGGACCTTATCAAAGACTTTCTGTAAGTCCAAGTACACCAACCCAACTGGATCACCCTTGTCGATTTAAACTTCTTAGTATGACCCAAGACATGCATAAAGAAAATCAATGTTTTCAGCATGCTGTGCATCTGATTTGGTCTGGTACTTATTCATATTACTAATTTTAAACATGAGAAACACTTACTTAAATACCTTGCTGAATCAAAGCCTATCAGAACTGTAAGTATGTTTGAAAATTGGCTAAGCCATAACACATCCACAGTTAAAGTATTCCAAGACCTTCAACTGCAAGACTGCTGGTAATGTTTAATTAAAGACAATTTTCAGTTGGAAATCTGAGTTAATGTGTGTTCTAGAGCCCATCCTATTCTGACCATATTCATCATTAGCATAGTGAATGTCTATGAAATGTACTTAAAACTAGATATGAAATATTGGTTCAAGGAAGAGCACAGCCCTTTGACATGCCAATACCTTCATCTCAGTTGAATATTTTTGCATGGCAGAAGTTAATTAAAATGCTGTGCTGTGTAAATTAGGCAAAAATAGCACAGCCTCTAGGGCACCTGGTAATCACAGTGATTAGTAGAATTGGGGACAGACCACTCCATGGGCAACAAAAGAGTCCAGGATCACATAAATAGGGGTGTCACTGAATGAGGAAACCAGATTACTTAGGCCATGTCTACACTACCAATTTTTGTTGACAAAAGTGATATCAGTACTCAAAAATAAAAATTGGAATGTCATGTTCAGACTGGCTACCTCTCGGCAGATCGCTTACACATTGGGGACGCCATCATTAACAGTGTGAGCATTGCACTGTGGATACCTATCCCACAGTGCAGCTTGATACCTTCTATCGCTAGGTGTTGTGGGAAGGCAGAGTGAGTCGTGGTGCATCTTGGGACCTAAATCTCCTATGATGCATTGCTTTGTGTCTCAGCACTTCATAGAGTTCCAGCTTTTTTTCAAAGCATTTTTGCAACGGCCATTCTCTGCTGTGCACCACGACATCTTCGTGAGAAGGGATGGATCCTGCACTGCTCTCCTATGCTCTGTTAGCTGTCATGAAGATATCATGGATGGCACTGCAGTTAATTGTCAAGTTCCTAACTGAAGAAGACTTGCAGGCACCTGACATTCGGAGTGACATGGATTGGAGCACCTTTAGATTGCTTTTGGCATTCACAGAGCAGCTGCATAGAGTAGACCGTTGCTTTTGGGCTTGGGAAACAAGCACGGAATGGTGGGATCACATTGTTATGCAGATGTGGGATGAAGAGCAGTGGCTACAGAGCTTTTGGATGCAGAAAGCCACCTTCCTGGAACTATGTGCGGAGCTTGTCTCAGATCTGCAATGCTAGGACACCAGAATGAGAGCTGCCCTCTCGGCGGAGAAGCATGTGGCAATCGCTGTGTGAAAGCTGGTGATTCCAGACTGCAACCAGTTGGTTGCATGTCAGTTCGGAGTGGGGAAGTCGACTGTTGGGGATGCATTAATGCAAGTGTGCAGGGCAATAAATCACATCCTGCTACGAAGAACCATGACTCTGGGAAATGTATATGAAATAGTGGTTGGCTTTGTGGAAATGGGTTTCCCTAACTGTGGAGGGGTGATAGATGGCACACATATTCCAATTTTGGCACCAGACCACCTTGTGACAGAGTACCTCAATAGGAAGGGGTATTTCTCCATAGGATTGCAGAAGCTTGTAGATCACGGTGGGCGTTTCACTGACATGAACGTAGGGGGGAAGGTGCATGATGCACACATCTTCAGGAACACTGGCCTGTACAGAAAGCTGCAAGCAGGGACTTTCTTTCCAAGCCAGAAGATTATCATGGGGGATGTTGAAATGCCCGTAGGGATCCTCGGAGATCCGGCATACCCCTTACAGCTAGGGCTCATGAAACTTTACATGGGTCACCTGGACAGCAGTAAGGAGCAGTTCAACAACAGGCTGAGTAGGTGTTGGATGATAGTTGAATGTGCCTTTGGCAGATTAAAGACATAATGGTGATGCCTTTATGGCAGGCTAGACCTCAATAAGGATAATATTGCAGTGGCCATAGCCGTGTGCTCTATGTTGCATAATCTCTATGAAGCTAAGGGTGAAAGGTTTGCTCAGGAGTGGAGTGCTGAGGCAGAGTGCTTGGCTGCTGATTTTGAGCAGCCAGATACCAGGGCTGTCAGAGGAGCCCAGAGGTGGGCAATTCGAATCAGGGAGGCTTTAAGGCAGCACTTTGACAACGAATACCAGTAATGTATATCTCTGTCACCAGTGTTAGTTTTCCTAGTACACAATGGTGTCGTTTTGAGCCTTACATTCCTCTAAGACAGTGAATGCCTGTATGGGTAGTGCCAGCCCAGCAATCTCAATTTGGAGAAAAAAAGAATAAAGGTGATTCACCATTAAAAAACTTTGCTTTTATTGAACAAGAAACAGCACACACAAACACACAGATGCCTGCTGGGAAAGGAGGAACCAGGGAAGGACGAAGTGTAGATCCAGCTATCATTGTGAAAATTGTCTGAGGGGGTGGAGTGAAGGGGAAACCGAGAAGTCCCAGAAAGTGGAAAGGAATGTGTGGGCAGAGTTTGGGGACATGGAAAAATGTTCTGAATGTGCTGCAGGAGAGGGCGAGCATGGATCTGCTCAGTTTGCAGCACTATTAAGGAGTGCAGCAATTGCGTTTGCTCCTTCATTACTCTAATCATCCTCTCAGTTGCATCCTTAACAAATGCTTGATTCTCTTTTCTGTTCTGCCATTCGGCTTCCCAGCACTCCTTTCGTTCCCTTTGCTCTGTACTGGAGCACTGCAGTACCTCCTAGAACATATCTTCTTTGCTATGTCTTGGGCATTTTCTTATCTGGCAGAGATGCTCAGCAGGGGTGCGTGGGGTGTTTCTGAAGGCCACACTGGTGAAGCACAGGGGACAATGCACAGAAGTGGTATTATTAAATTCACGCGCAGTGTTGTAACATTTCAGTTAAATACACCTTTTGCAACATTGCAATCACTTTTTCACTTATTGTAGCCAGACACACATCTCTGCGAACAGCCAAAGCATGGTGAGTGTTGGGGGACGCTCCTGTCAAGTATAATTCCCAATTCTGGACCTTAGCGTCCAAAATATGGGTACTAGCATGAATTCCCCTAAGCTTAATTACCAGCTTAGATCTGATAGGCTGCCACCAATCAGGACTTAGAGTAGAGCGCCTGATAGACTCTGGTCTCCCCCAAAAACCTTCCCTGGGGGTCCCAAGACCCAAATTCCTTGAGTCTCACAACAAAGGGAAATAAACCATTCCCTTCCCCCTCCCTTCTTCCTCCCAGCTCCTGCCCACCCTAGGAACACTAGGAGATCGCCTGATTCAACTTTTTGAATCACCACACCAAGAGGAGTGTTACCTTCTCCCTCACCCAGAGCCATACAGATTCAAGCTGTGTGAATCTAACACAAAGAGAAAATTTATCCTTCCCTTCTCCACACCAATTCCCTTGAACCTTAACTAGGAGAAAAAAATCACACAGGTCTTAAAAGCAAAACTTTTAATAAAAAAGTAAGAAAAAAGTAAAAGGTTATGTCTGCACTTTAGATGGTAAAAAGTTACAGGGTCTTTTAACTATAAACAATAGAAAGAAACTTTCTCCAGCAGAAACACAATTTAAGCTACTTCCAGCAAGTACACATATGCAAATAGTCTTTTAATTTGTTTTTTTTCTATGACTGCCTTTTCTTACTTACAATTCTGAATAGATAAGAGACTGTAGCAGGGAGATTGGCAGAAACCTGGTTGCACCTCTAGTGCCGTCCAGGACCCAGAGAGAACAAAGCCAAACCCAAAACCCACAAACAAAGGCTTCCCTCCATGAGATTTGAAAGTATTTTGTCTCCTGATTGGTCCTCTGGTCAGGTGTTTGCAGGTCACTGTTTGTTAACCCTTTATAGGTGAAGGAGACATTAACCCTTAGCTATCTGTTTATGACAGCTCCACATGGGGAAAAGAGTACACACCCTCTGCAAGGGTTGTGGTGCAGTATTCTATGGGGAAAACTCTAAAATTCTCTGGCACTTGACCACCTGTGGGGGTTATTCTAGCAGAAATATCACTGCTCAGGATAAGCAGGGAAACAAGTACATCTACTCCATGCTTATGGCTTCTTCCCTGTTCCCTATGCTGCTCACCTATGTGCCACTTTGGTCCCTGCACAAGTAATTGCCAAATGACACGGGAAAGTTTCCTACAATGGGGGAAGGAACAAAGCTGCTCTACCATGGAATCTTTGGCAGAGGATTACTGACTACTTCCAGGAAAATTTCCTGGAGATCTCTCTGGAAGATTCCCATGGGATCTCAGCATGCATCAATACCCCATTCTGCTGTACCACTTAGCTACACAGGGAAATGTCCAGCTCACAGAAACACAGCCAGTTTCCCACTTTTCTATACCCTGAACCCACCTCCACACTACACAAGCCACAGCCACTTACCAGGCATCTCATCTCTTGCTTCTTGCTCTCCAGGGAGCAATAGAGACTGGCTGGACGCCTCTGGAGTGGAGAACAGTTCCTGGGTGCCTGCCCCACTGGGTGACCCCACTGGGAGCTGCACATCCTCATGTAACTCCACCTCTTCATCAATAACTTCATCCTCCAGATTAGACCCTCTTTCCGCCACCTCCATTCCCTCCAAAGTATCCACGGGGCTCTTGGTGATGTAGGTGGGGTCGTCACCGAGGACAGCGTCCAGCTCCTAATAGAACTGGCAGGTCTTAGGTGAAGCACTGGAGTGATGGTTTGCCTCCCTCACCTTATGGTATGTCTGCCTCAGCTCTTTTATCTTCACTCTGCACTGCAGCATGTCCCAATCATAGTCCTTTTTGCACACACCTTGAGAAATGTGCCCATAGGTATTCCAATTGCAACGGCTCAAGCACAGCTGGGACTGCACAGTCTCCTCTCCCTATGTACTGATGAGATCCAACAGCTCTGCTGTGGTCCAAACAGGACAGCATTTGGTGTGATAACCCACCAGGGTCACCTGGGAAGATATGATGAGACCTCTTCATGCTAAGCCAGCAGGAGATGGAATTTCAAAAATGCCTGGAGCTTCCAAGAGGAAGGGGCTGATGGTCAATTACCTGGCTGCAAGGCAGTGGAGTTCAAACCGCTGACCAGAGCTGTTAACGATTGGCATTGTGGAATACCTCCTGGAGGCCAGTTAAAGAGATGAAAATCAAGCATGGTGTCTACACTGTCACTTTGTTGAGAAAAATGTAGCAAAAAAAGATGAAAATCTCTCATCGGGGTGGATGTATTTAGTCGCCAAAACTGGGCGTCTTTCCCGACAAAAGTCACATTACAGTGTGTATGCACGTACTGTTTGGTCAACAAAAGGCAGTTTTTGGCGACAAAACTTGGGAGTGTAGACAAGGCCTTATTGGGAATCAAACTTGTTGGTTTAAATGACCGTGGAAATCTTTCACTTTCATTCTGCCCTGTGATACCATGTGGTACAGGGAAATTCCATGGTATCCTATGAATAAAATCCTGTTCCTCTAAATTTCATTAACCATTTTAATTTTCATGCATGCATAGAAAGAAATATAAAGCAATGAAAATAAAACATGGACTCCAACTGCATATTTCTTGAATCCTTAGGATCTGTTTTCCTTTTGATCCCCTGGAAACTTATACATGCAATTCCCATTAAAGCTAGTTGAAGATCTGCCCATGTATCCTCCATACATGCAGTAGTGGAAGACTAGATTCCTCATGATTTAAGAGAAATGACAAAGACTGTATCCTGCTTCCCAACTGTTGGTTGATGCTTATGAGAGTTCTGTGTGAAAATCCCCTCATGCTCAAATTGGTCAAAAGAGCTGTCTGAAGCTGGGTTAGGAACTGACGTTGGATAAGGCATTATGAGTTATTCATGTCTCGAGGGAAAATATTTTTGAAGTTTGACTTCTGCTGCAACTGCTGAGTAATGTTTGTGTTTTATTTTGTGAAATGCAACCTTATTAAAATAATATGCCCATAAAAGGTGAATGTATGTAAAGTACGTAATTGCATGAACATCAGCTTAAAATGGATACTGTGCTTGCTAAATAAAAGGTTGTAAATCAATTAAGCATTTAGGTAACTAGTCTCTCTCCCTCTGCTCAGGTTACTCTTCAAAGGAATGGATTGTGTATTATGTTAACGATTAGCAATTAGCCTGGGTATGGTGTTGGTTGTATTAGGACATGAAATGTAACAGATTCTCTGATTTAAATACTATATAGCTGTCTTCCAATCATCCATTAGTGTTTAAAATATACTGTTGGGGTTTTTGTTTTGTTTTTTTCCCCTGAGAATTCAGGAACCTAGCTTCATTTTCTGTTTCTAGTGAAGTAGTGCAAAATTTACCTTGTGTTAAAATATTTTTCTCTAGCTTCTGCCAAATCCTTTTGGCACCTCTCCTTGCCAACTAGCTACTGTTAATTCAGGTCCTCTGGTATATTTGGTATGGGTGTATCTTAACTGGTTCTGGTGGGAAATTGAAAGTTAGGGCTAGATCCCAATCAGATCTGCATTCTTGGCACCAGTGCAGTCAGTACATAGTCTGCATAGTGAGTATGCTGCTTCTGTTAAGGGTAGAGGGAACAAAACTGGTAAAAGAAAACTGAGAGATAAGAAAAGGAAAACCAGATATTGGTGATGCAACACTGACATTTGAGTGGTTATACATTATCTCAAAGCTTTAGAAGCTGGGAGTTGTATTTTTCCCCCTTGTGCTAGTTCTGAATTTTTAGCGCTCTGGAGTTAAAAGGCCACAGACAAGAAGAAAAGAGAGGAAAATTTGCGCTGTTGGATTTTGTAATCTTTCTGCTTGCTTGCTTGTTTGTTTGGGGATAAGTCTACCATGCTGTCTGGGAACAGTTAAGTTGAATATAATCATGAGAATATTTATTAAAAATGTGTTTGTAACTTTGTGCACTATTAAGGGAATTATTTTATTCATTTTTATTCATTTTTTGGTGTGCTGCTAAGAAGTAGATACTTCTTTTTTTTAGAATACTTTCATTTTTTTAAAATGTCATTTACTGTATATGATTTGGGGTTGGCAATGCATGTAATAGTGTAGAAATATAGTTTTTCTTTGGGCCTACAAAATCACAATTGTTGCCCAGAAATACATTTGCTAACATTCATTTAAAAATTATCCTATAGAAAGCCAGATAAACTTGCCAGGGGATTGTTAGAAGTGCTATTTTGAGGAGTGAAGTGGGACTTAAAGTGTGCTGGCCCTTTGTACAGGGCTGAATTTCCCGCTTCTTGTACAATATTCCTTTATCTTCAGATGTCTTTTTACCCAAGAACCTGATTTTTGCCGACCTTTCTCACATTGAAAAGTACAGTAGTGTTGTGTTGTTTCTTGACTCTTTTTGATCTAATTGGAGGCAAGCTTTTACTAAATCGTGCTGCTTGTTTCTCTTCATATCACCAAAATTCACCCATTTCTCAATGTCCCCATTGCCAAAACCTTGGCCTTTGTCTTGGTCATCTCTTGCCTCAGTTAATGTGAGAGTCCCCAGCCTACAGGTATCTTAATTCTCTACTCCTTCAAATCAATTCAAAATTTCTTTGTTAAAGTCCTCTTTTTTCCACATCATCCCAATTCTTGAATCTTTTCACTGGCTTCCCCCAAGGCTGCCTTCAGGATCCTACATCCACTCATTTCTCTGCACTTATTTTCCCTTGCCCCCTCCTTCCATTCCTCATTTCTTGTTTTTCCCTTTGTCGTCTGCACTGTCATTTTTATTTCTGCCTTCACTCCTGCTCTCCCCTGCACTTGGACATTGGAACAGTCTCCCTCTTCTTGACCACAAAGAACCCATATCTTCAAAATCCACTTCTTGTACAACCTTTCATACTTTCTTCCATTTACCAATAATTCATAGAGCCTCCTTTACTTATCGTCACCCATTTTGACTTGAGTATGTTTAGGGTATGCCTATCTTAAAGTGTAGGCTTTTGTGGGCAAGAAATGTACTTTGCTCATTGGGCCAGATTGTGACCCTGTGTCTGCTTACTTTGGTAAGCAGTTGCTTGAATAACCAGTGGGACAACCCACTGGTGTAAAGGTGGGGTGCGTCACAGTGAGGCCTTGTATTTCCAAAGCACTGGAAATAAACTCAGTGTGATGAAAATGAGTTAAAAATAACATTCTCTCTCACACAAAAAGATATCACACTTCTCAATCTGCCAAGTTCCAGATGTGGGATGCAATGCGGGAGAAAGACCCAAAATGAAGGTACAAAAAATTATTCATGCTGGAAACTTAAAATGCTGTGTGATTTGCAGTATTGGGGTAAATGACTCTTTCTATAACCTGACCTTAATTATTCTTTATTTTTCATGTAAATGATACAATAACAGGGAGGCAGATACAAATTTGTCTGAAACATGTAATCTTGTGGCTGAAAAAAATGAAGATCCCGAATATGGGAAATGTTTGAATGGTATGACTTGAATTGTGGCAGAGCTGAAATGCCCTAATCAAGATTGGTTGCTCCATTCTGCATATTGCTTATAAGCATAGAAGAAGATACAGTCCCAGTCCTGAAGAATGTAGAACTAAGACAACAACAAATGAGTGCAGTAAACAATAGGAGAGAAATGGGAAGGTGGAAACAATAAACCCATTTGTGGTGCTCTGCTGTGCCGCTGTTCAGGACATGGCATCATTAGTGTTACTGTGGGTCTCGTAAATGTGTATGTTACTTTCTTGGAAATATGAAAGGGAGAGGAAAATAGAAAAAAAATCTAGGAGATGATATTGCAGTTTCATTGTAACATTAACATGCCTAGCTGCAGGTGTTTCCAGAGAATTGTCTGAGGGGAAAATACAGGAAGTGTGCGGTTTTAATCCTTTTTTTCTCTTGGTTGCTCTCAGATCAATATACTGAATCAGCAGTTGCTTTAAAAAAAAAAATCCCTTGCCTGAAAGCCATCTTGCAAAATGACTAGAATCCTGAGCAAATATGCAAACTTCAGTTTAAGTAATCAGTGCCACAGCATGATGTTCTGGCATTTAGTATCAAGGTTCTTACATATTAAGTGCATTGTGATCAAAGCCCATACATTTCCCTGTTTATGACAAGCCAACCTGTGTGGATGACATATTAGAATATGCTGAACTAAACTGCTCTGAAAGGGCATCATCTCTTTTGGACTTGTCCAGTTTCATTGAACAGCTATGGTTCTGAGTGACACCACAGACCTTACTCTATCACTGCTGTATACAGAGCTGTGTTTGAACTTGATCCAGGAGTTGGTACATAGGGTCAGCCCTCTTTATCAATTAAAGCCTGTGGCTTCAAGTTATTAACTGCAATAGCTAGCAATCACATCTATAGACCAGTTTAGAAGCCAGAATGGAATCCTGAAAGAATTAAATAAGAGTCTTAAAAATAAATAAATAAATGATCCATCCAAAATTAAAAATTCTAATTACTGAAAATGAAGGGTTAGAGTTTTAACTGGTGTAAAGTAGATTTTCTCCTTTTAAACCAACGAAACTACTCTGATTTGGAACTACTGCTGAAGATCTGGTCCAGAGAATATAGCATATGTGAGTGTGTTGTAGTATTAATAGTAAAAAAGACTATAAAGGAAAAGATCTGTAGAAGGAAGGCAAAACCTGAAACCTCTTACAAGAGCTACTTTGTTGAGGGACTTCACGTAGAACTGTGGAGAGAGCCCAAAGACCTGACCTGTGCAGTCTCTGGCAAAGCTCTGAAAGGATTCCACAAAGGGAGAAATTCTGAATACTAATAAAGAATAATATCATGCAGTTAAAATGTTTAAAAATTGCCTACCTGCTTCTGCCAACGGATTGATAAAGTAGCTTATTATTATTATTTTTAGAAATTGAAGTTTATTTTTTGTGATACATGAGAACAAAATGCATACATAGCACTTCTGACTTGGCAGGTTCTTCATAAATTTTAAAGAAAACAGATTCAAGGATTTTTCTACTGCTGTTTCTCTTATTCTTTATTTTTAATTGGTTCCGTTCAGTCTTGCACAATATATTTAGAAACTGTTTAGTAAAACAGTTTACGCACAATTGTTGTTGTACAGCTTTCCACTCCTGTAAGCTACCGAATCTGCACAGAAAAGAGTTTCCTGGCATTCAAAAGGCTGCTCAGTTCTCTCTGGAATTCAGACTCCTTGTCTAGCTTGTTCTGCATTATTGTCCTGATCTAAATGGATACTGTGGATGAAGATAACATCCACCTATTGCTTTATAGTGTATGCTGATTTACAGCATTATTTCCCAGTTGTCCTGGCAGCCTGGTTTATGGAAGTATTGTCAGGAATTCTGGGTACTTGTTGCCGGAATGAGAGGATTCGTTCATTATCTGCGTGTGTATTTTTACATTTTTTATTAAACCTACTGCATCTTGTATGCATTCTGTCTATTAGCTTTCGATATCTTTAACATCTAGATGAGAGACCAAGTCATTAAATATATTGGGCAAAAGAATCCAGATTAGAAGTAGATAAGTTAATAGAGGGAAGGGATCTCTAGTGGTATGGAAGTTCCTCTGGTATAAGTGAAGTTTCTTATTATTTTTTAAATTGCTGAATAATTCCGTATTTTTTTTGTAAATAGTGTAAGGGAACACAAAATGGGATATCAGCAGGGCTGGTGGAGAGAAATGGGGTGGCAGTTCAAGTTTGATCTAAAAGGAGTGAAGTAGAGTTGAAAAGCTTTGATCTATTTATAATGAATATTCTAAGGGTTTACTAATTATTTGAAACTTGAGAAGAGAAATTCATTGTCCATTTTTATACTTGAGTTGAACCAAAAATAAAACTTGCTGGAAGGTAAAAGGCAGAAAGTCATAAAGTTCAGGCATGTCATTTGAAGTTAAAACACAGCCACCTACAGGATGGGATTTCAATCAGAAATACAGTCTTTGCTTTAGAAAGGGGGAAATGGAATTTTATTTTATTTTAGTGTATGCCAGTTCTCTCAGATACTTTTAACTCCCTACTGGAGGTCTGACATCACCTCCACAGTATACCCATTTCAAAAATTATAGCAGCCAGAAAGCTGAAATGATGAAAAGAACTTGGCTGAGTTCCCACCCTCTCCTCTTTCATGAGGATAATCACAGAGTGTAGATATTGGTGTTTCAGTCCCTGCTTTCAGAGCAAAATTCATAAATAGATAAATAAATGCATAACTTAAAAGGCACCAGGTTAATGAGAATTTGGGGCTAAAATTCAGTTGTCAAGGAGAACTGTATGCAAAAATCTTTGTTCTTTCCTGTGCAGAAATGCAGCAACAGAACTCAGTCTGAATTTATCACTGGCTGGAACATTCTGTCTGGCTTGGGAGGATTATTGGAGAATTCACCGGACGACTCTGGTTGTGCCCTATTCATTCCAAGGGTTGAAGTCAATACATTTATTTAGGGATGAATTTGGATCCTGCTGCTCATTCACATGGGCAGAGTTCTATCAATAATTAGATCCTAGCTGGAGCTGGATTTAAGTGAGTGTGCTCAAGCAACTTTCAAGATGTCTTGGTCTCAAGGCCAGACATAGAACAGACTCTCCAAATTTTAATGTTGTCATCCTAACTTGTAACCCATAAATTTACAACAGAAAATCCAAATGTTTGTTCCACAAAGTGTCCCAACAATACTGAAACTGGATCACAGTAAGACAAAAACATGTAACATGTTGTTCTGGGCTCTGTCAAGTCACATTTACTGTCATCAGGGAGTTACAGATCTAAGAGAACATACTAGGGGTTACCAATGGCATGTCTCACACCTGTTTTCTGGTTGTGACGTGATTTTAAGTAACGGTCGGTCTGAACCAGTTCTGTAGATTGAAACACCCTACCTGGCTTGGTAGAGGTGTTAGAAATCATGACTTTAAGCAGAACTTTGTAGCTGGATAATATCTTTGTAATGGGCTGAAACAAAGTGCCTGACTGAGAGGAAAAAAATCCTAATCATGGGTGTGTTTGAAATGTGGGTCCAAATTTTAATACGTGCAGATAACCCGCATAGACACCAGAATGTTGAATACATCAGAAACTCTCTTATCACCCAGCTTGAAATGAAGCTGTTGGGCTCCGCTGAAGTTTATGATGAGGAATCATGCTTAATTTAAGGGTGATTTTTTTTCCTACTGAGTCTCTTTTCCTGCTTTCGAATATAGAGGGAGGATAGTTCAGTGGTCAGGACTCAGGAGACCTGGGTTCAGTCCCTGTTCTGCCATGTTCTCACTGTGTCTTGGGTAAGTCACTTAGTTTCATTGTGCTTCAGTCCCTCATTTGTGAAATAAGGCTAATAGTATTTCGCTACCTCACAGGGGAGTTGTGAAGATAAATTCATTTATGGTTGTGAGGTGCTCAGATGTGATGGTAATGGGGGCCACGTTTAGCCCTGCTGTTACTCCACTGAAGTCAAAGGAGTTACCAGGTAGCAGTGTTGAAATTGGCAGTGGATGCTGTAAAGGCCTTCCGCTGGGACAAGAGCACCAGATCAACTTCTTAGTGTCACTGACTGTCAGTCATAGCAATCCATCCCATTGTAAGAGAAAATCTTATCTCTAATGCTATGTTGATCTCTTTACTGTTGCTTATTTGTAGTGTTGCTAAGTGAAACATGTTAACAAGTATCTTATAGGTTTTAAATTTTGCATTTACTCTTTTTAGAGCTGCAGGTTTTTCAGAATCTAACGGGGGCATGTATTGGCTACAGTTTGTGGATAAGGAGTAGTTTCCTCCTTTTTCCTGATTGTATATTTTATTTCAGATATAAAAAGAAGCAAGGGCTGAATAAAACAGGGGATAAGATTTGCATTTGCAATATATCATTTCCCAAAAAGACCATCACAAAGCAGCAATGGCAGGAAGTTGTGTGCTTGGTAGAATCCAAGAGGTTTGCTAGTAGTGCTTGTGACTTGAAAATTTGTATTGCACCTGATAATTCCCATATAAATATCCTGTAGAACTGGGCTTGCCAGGAGGTGATTGAGGTTAAGGCATATTGGTATGGGATGAAAGGTCATGCAGGTTCTGCTCACACCAGACATGTGTCTCTAAGGATGTCAGTCTTGCACTTTGCATGCATACTAAATCTGTCAGTTTTTATCTAGAAAATAGTGCAAATAAACTGGGAGGGTCCTCTGTTTGCTTTTTTGTGGAAAAGGGAACATGTGTTCTGCTTGAGTATTAAGTTTACTCAGTAGATGAAGAGGAAGGCTGCTTTCTGATTCCAAAAAAATGTACATCATCATAACAAAGACTGCAAGTCAGCTCCTCGGTTGATGTAAATGGGTGCAGCCCCCATTGTCTTCAGTGGAGTTGCATCCATGTATGTCACTTGAAGAGCATGCTTGCATTTTTTTTTACTTTGTTAGGAAAGTGTCAGTCTTGAAGGAATGCTAACTGGGTTGATAGGTCTGTAACATATATGAGGTTCTTCCTTTTTCTTCCCCACATCAGCATTTAGAGATTAAAGGTGAATGCTCTCTTCATTGTCCGTATTATTTTCACTAGCAGAACAGGAGGACATGCCAAATCAACCTGCTACTACTAATAAAAATCATTTTTAAAATGCCATTGATTAGCAGTTCTTGCTTTTAGCTTTTAATTATTCAGAGTGCTCCTCAGACATTTTTATTTGATAATCTTCTGTTGATATTAAAAAACTGACACTTTTTGACCTGACACAAGTCTGGCTACTGTGAGGATTCTTGATAGGTTTTTATACCATCACACTGGCTCCAGATTAAATAAATTAAGCTACTGTATACCCCATATTAAGACTGAACTCCCATCTTGACCCTGGAGATGGTTCCTCTTAAACAAGATTGAGATATTAGCAAGTAGTACATCTTGTGCGAATCTTTTCTGAGGATGTGAGATTATTCTCTACAGCATTCAGTCCTGCACTTGTCGATAAGGCCAGAAAAGGCCCAGTCCTGGAGATGTGACACAGACCAAAGCTACTACTGACTGAGGTCAGATAAGGGCCATAGAAGCTTTGTCTGTCTCAATGGGAAGTCAGTGCAAATCAATAGGAACTGAAGTCAGTGGAGGATTTTGTCTGGGGCAGGACTTCAGGATTTAGCTAAACTACTTCTTGATGTAACTCCTTTGACTCAAGTTGTAGAGTATTTAAATAAAACAAATTTAAAATTGGAAATCAGAGGAAGTGGCTACCATTTTATCTTTAGTGTAGGGAGTTTAACTTTTTTTCTCCACTTTTACTCTCATAGGTATCTGCGGAAAAGGAGCTATCATTTGAAACTCAGAATATGCCAAGCATATCATGTACAAATTAGAAACATTTCGTGATAAACCACAGTGGCAATAAAGCAGTCACTACAATCTATTGTGCATACAGTATACATTTTCCTAATTACCATGACACCAAAAGACAAACTTACTGAAAAGACCACTGATGCTGTAGTAAGATACAAACTAGAGAATACACAAAAAATACCAGGAAATAGTTATTTCTGGAATTCCTTTGTTAGCTTGACCTGTTACGCCTACATCTATAATTAGGGCCTTACCAAATTTACCGTCCATTTTGGTCTATTTCACGGTCACAGGATTTTATAAATCATAAATTTTTCATTATGTCAGCTATTTAAATTTGAAATTTCACAGTGTTGTAATTGTTGGAGGGTATTAACCCAAAAAGGGGTTGTGTGGGGGAGGGGGCACAAAGTTAATGTAGGGAGGGCTTGCAGTATTGCTACGCACACTTCTATGCTGCTGCTGGCAGTGACGCTGCTTTCAGAACTGGGCTCCCAGCCAGCAGCCACCACTCTCCAGTTGCCATTGCCAGTAGCAGTGCAGAAGTAAGAATGGCATGGTATGGTATTGTCACTCTTCTATGCTGCTGCTGGCGAGGTGCTCCCTTCAGAGCTAGGTGCCCAGCTAATAAATGCTGATCTCCAGCCACCCAGTTTTGAAGGCAGAGCAGAAGTAAGGGTGGTAATACCATGACCCCCCTAAAATAACCTTGTAACCCCCCTGCAAGTCCCTTTTGGATCAGGACCTCCAATTTGAGAAACGCTGGTCTCTCCCATGAAATCTGTATAGTATAGGGTAAAAGCACATAAAAGACCAGATTTCACGATCCATGACACATTTTTCATGGCCATGAATTTGGTAGGTCCTTATCTATAATCATATATTGGGCCAGAGCCTTAGCTGGTGTGAATCAGCACAGCTTCTTTGAAGTAATTGGAGTGATGGTAATGTACAGCAGAATGAGAATCTGGCCCATTGTATGTACAATCTGTCAGTATCTAGGGGTCCAGCTATAAGTGTAGGGATATGGTTAAGGACAGACTTTCAACTGTTTTGAATTTTCTAGCTTTTATCCTTTCAAGTCAGAGCCTTAGTAAGATACAGTGTTGTGGTTCAACAGTAATTTTACAAGATAATATATTGAAACTTTCTGTTGGCCTCTTGTCTAAGCACAGTCAGTCTTTATTCAAATACAAAAGAGATCCTCATTTTTCACCCTATTGCTTGAATACCATGTTAGTGATGATCTAGTAAAATTTGAACAGGTTTATCTATATGAGGAATACAAGATTTCATTTCACTTAATAAGCATATTTTTCAAAATGTAGATGTTTGAAATTTAAAAAAATGAAAACACTTGGCAGCTTTTTAAAAAATTAATAATATAAAAGGGAATAAGTATAACATTTTAAAAGCACAATCGAAAAAGAACAAATAAGGAAAATGTACATACCAGTGATGATTCCACAAACCTAAGCAAACACCCTTCAGAAACCCATGCATCTTCCACTCATTACCTTTCCGTGTGATAGCCTCTCTGAAGACTTCCATAATTACTCTTCTCCCCTTGCAAATAATTATGAGCACCTGCAGTTTTAAAAATATTTGTAGCTGATATAGCTAATCCCCTTGGGAGTTCCTTGTTTTAGAATCTGTCTCATTTGTTTAATACAAGTTTCTTTTTCACTAACTGCTACTCTCAGGATACCTTAAATGGATTGAAATATGACTGACTGAAAATTCTGGTGATGTGAAAAATCTTGATCATACTGCATACTTCCATGGTGGATGGGCTGTCTGAATTGTCTGTGGCAGGCTACTCTGAGGGAAGTTGTCCCTTAAAAGACAGAAGGGAGCTCAACCACTTCTGACACTGGTTCCCCACTATATCTCGGAACCTTACTGGGAAGAGGTTGGAGTGCTATTGTTATGTCAGATCTGACTTCCAAGGACTGGACGGGCTGTGGGGTGGAGGGAGAGAGTAGTGAACAGGCAGGAAGCAGAATTGAGGGTGCTATACTTTGTCCCCCTGTTGACCCCATGGAAATTCCATGGAAAAGGTAGCACAGCCTGGAGCTGTATTAGCTGTTCTGCAGAGCTCCATCTGTGATAGTGAAACCTGTTAAAACACAGGTAAGCATATGTTTGATATAGTGGTTCTATGGGAACAGCACTGGTAGGGGTCAGGATCACAGTCATTAGGGTCAGAGGACCCCTGAATAGATGGTTTTGGTGTCCTGCTGGTCAACTCTGAGTTGCTTGGATTCTTAGGGCTTGGGAGATGGGTCCCACAGGCTATTCCTGGAGAGAGCGGAAAGAACATAGCCCCTACAGCAGGAAAAATGTGGGGGGAAAAATCTCCACCTGGTGGCAAATTCATGGGCAGGCAAAGGGAAACACAAGCAGAGAGCCTCCATGTTGTCCTATTGAAGGGACTGTGTTGTTCCACCCTCCCTCACAAAACAGACTGTATGACCTGCTTTGGAAACTAAGGGTGTGTTGTGAAATACCGGTATTTAAAAGAATCTTCAGCATTAGAAACCGCTGCACTGTTTCGTTTTATTCCAGCCGCTCTGCACGTAGGGGATGGCTGCTAGCTTGGGCATTTGGCAGGTGGTGCACTGTAGAAGGAAACTTTCCATAGTTGGAATTTGGTATTCTGTCTGAAATCTCAGTGTTCCTGCAATCAATGTTGTTAGGCTTAAAAGTAATTTTGCTTCACATTACACTTCCATAAATTTACTACAAAGTGAATCTAGCTGGCAAAGAGAGAATAAATGTGAAGTCCACAGAAAGCCACCTTAGCTTTATTAGAAAATACTTGCTCTAGGAAGAAGCTGTCCTCTGTAAGGAGTTTAATTGCAGTGAATTTAGATTCAGCTTTCATTGAGGTCAATCTTCAGATACATTTTTGACTTCTATACAGTTAAAGTGATGCTTGGCTTCATCTTGGATTTAGCAATAACTTCTGAAACTAACAACTAATCTATGGAGGATACAGATCTAAAAGATAGCTAGAGCCTATAGCAGTGCCTAGGGGGAGTGGCAGTTTTACAAAGCATCCACTGTCTGCAGGAAAGAGACTTGCTGCCAAGAGCATCAGACTTAAAGGGCTAAAAGTGTCTTCTGCACTGTCTTCATGTTCTGAGAAGCCAGTGGAATCAATGGAGTTGTGCTCACTTACCTCAGGCCTGAATTTGTCCCAGTCTGTATTTTTAGTTGATATTCAGAAGTCTGTTTGAAACACTTCTCTTAAGGGGTATAATCTTTAGTTTAGCTTTTGGATGTGCGTGTTTGTTTCTCTTTCTAGTCTGTGTGTGACTACCATAACTTTTCTGTTTAATGTATTATGTCACCAGGTATTTCATTCATAAACATGGACAAGTCTAAGCATTTGGCAAAAAAAATATTGAAAACCACTCCTGTGTTAAAATTCTCAGATACAGTTAGTGCCCCAAAACTACTTTACACGGTTGTGTAAAAAGGCATATGGATGTGTATTGGCCCTGATTCTCAATTTTAGCATTGCTTCAGTTGGGGCAGGAATACCTGGGGGCTTTGTGCTCCCCACATTGTGTGGCAACTGAGAGTCTGCCAGTATGTTAGAGCAATTTGGAGGCTGCGCTAATTTACAGCCTGTTTCCAATGATACCCTAATAACCTGGAAAGGAGAGAACACTGGTAGAGCACTAAACTTCAGCCACACCCCCTCCCTGCCCCTGACATGCCACCGCTTATGTCTGAGAGTGAGAACAAGGAAGGCAAAAAACTTGCACTCTAGCTCCACTCTTGCCAGAGAGTTGGGAGTACACTGTGCCAGGGGATATTATCAACAGGCCATTTGTTCCCCTATAAAGCCCCTTCATGTTTTGAGAACAAGGTAAATGAACTTTAGGGAACTGTGAATTGGACCAATTGGATTAATCTGTCCCTGGAAAAATCACTGTGTTGAAGCAAGAGGACAAAACCCCAGAAACTTCAATATGAGCAGTAATTGTGAGTACCGTACTAGAAAATTTAAAGTCAGTTTACTGAAGCAGAGATTAGCTCTTGAAAACTGCAGTGGGTCTGTCTGGATATATTCGTAATTTTATTGCTTAATCCTTTTCCAAAAGTCCTTCTCTGGGGGAAGAGATTGGGGTGCGATAGTTATGTCAGATCTGACTCACTATTATGGTTACTGTTAAAAGTTAGCAGCTGTAATTAGGGCAGAATTTTGAAACTGCTGTGTTGTAGTGTCAGCTGTAACAGCTTTTAATTATCTTATTTTTTTCTTAAAGTGATCAGCTTTACAGGAGCTGAATATGCTTTTATCATTTTAGTCTGGAAATGAGCTGACACACTGAATATATTTAGACATATTGTTATTGCAAAAACCAGTTGAAATCTGTGAAATTTTTTTTCAAGATTCTCTGAACACAGCAGACGGTCACAGTGCTTAGAGGGATTTTACCATCATCCAATTAAAAAAAACCCCATTCTCTTTAATACCATTCTACTTGGATTTAAAATGTATAAGACTAATTAAGCCAGTCAATAGAGACTTGAATGGCTGATAGACCTACACCTAACTTTCTGTCTCCATTTCACCAAATGGTAAAGTTATATCAGACTAACCTCTGTGCAAATAATGTACTGTATTTAGTGTTGAGTTTAACAGGAGCAATTACTTATGAGAAGTCTTCTAAAAGATTTGCTAAATGGTAAGAAAACTAGGTGTGCTTCTAAATTTACCCAGAAAAAATCAGCTAAGCTGTTTTAAAGCTAGTTGGACAATAAAGTACCAGCATCTGGAAACGAATATTTTTCTTCCTCCCCTATTTTTAATGTAAATGCTGTTTGCTGCTTTCTGGGAGTAACACAGTTAGGCACTGATCTTGCAAATACTTTTGTAGATGAATAACTTTATTAATGTGACTAATCTCCTTGCTTTCAGTCAGTCAGCAGGACTATTTGCAGGAATAAAGTTACTCCCATGCGTAAGTCTTTACAGGAGAAGGCACAGCAAAGACATTGCAATGAAAGCTGAAGAATTCTACAAATGTATGCATGTGTTATATATGGATAATAAAGTAAGGAAAGGAGAGGTTGGAAACATTAGAGGTTTGCATGTAAGACTCTGCCTAAACTGTAATAAAGAAAAGTGGTTCTAGTTATCTTGTCTCCTATTTGGTTTTGAAGGATTATTTTGTTCAGATTCTTAAAAAAAAAAAAAATAGCCAGATTGTGGTGAAATCACTAAGACATGTTTTGTATTGTCTGGAAACTTATCCATCAGAAATGTCTCCCAGGCCCTTTTAAACCAAACAATCATGTCTGGAATTCTTTATTCTTTTAATATACAGCTATGGCACATCTTGCTGCCACCAAGAGATGAGAAATATGCGTAGAATTTTTCACAAAAAATTATTTCCTTTCACAGATAGATCCCAGAATATCACTAAGGCTCAACCTGGATCCAGCAATTTCAAATATTAAATCTGGACTGCAAATCTAAAACTTGACTCCTTTGGATGCTTCCACTAAGTGCAGGGAAAAAAAAAGGTCTTTTCCCTATACACCCTTTTCACCGTGGGCCAGATTGACATATGAGGCAAGATTCACGATGGCGCAAGGCATTGTTGGTATAACAGCCTTTAGTGATTTAATAGAGATACACAAGAAGGTGGGTAGCAACTCTTTCCCAAATTTAGATCTACTACTTAAAAGAGATTTCCTGTCTATTTTTTCCTTCTTATTTATAGCCACATTGGTCTTCCATATCACTTTTGTATGTAAAAACTGAAATTTGGAAATTGAATTTAAGAGCCTAAGAGCCAGGAGAGTAGGCTTTCCTCCATTTAAATAGGTTTATTGAAGCCGTTTGCATCATGAACACTTAGAGTGTAGAGTAAAATTTTCAAAGCTTCCAAATGACCGAGATGTGTAAGTCCCATTGAAAGTCAATAGAACTGGGGCTCCTAAGTCATGTTAGATGCTTTTGAAAGTTTTACCGGTCATGTGTTAAAGTCAGATTCCCAACTTCTTAGTCAGCACACATACTTAAAGGTGGAACCCAAGTAACTTCACTGGCACTTGTGTGAGTGCGTGCATGCCGGTGTGAGGAAGGAGTTCACAATCTGGCTTTAATTGTACTGGGATAGAGTCACTGAGATAGTTTAACAGTGTTTTGTGGAATATTTAAATCTGAAATCTTTCAGTTTTAAATAATTAGCCAATAACTGAGTCTCGCCTTCCCACAGAGTGAAAATCTTGCATCATGATTCCCTAGAGAGCAATTTGGGTAATTTCTAATTCAGCCAAGAACAGAAGGGGAAGCTCTGTTTCTTTTTTTTTTTTTTATGGAGGGTCTGATCCTGAGCCATTGACTGTTGTGCTTGAGATTGCTTTGAGATGGTGTTGGCAGTCTAATTTATATTAAAGCAGTATGTCACTGAAATGGAACAGTCATCTTTATGGCCCCAATCTGTACCCCTTGAAATCAATACAAGTTTTGCCACTTATTTTAAAGGATGAGAATTAAGCCCTGAGATAGTAAGAAAATTAGAAGAAGAATTTTTTTTGCTGGAATGGCTATGCCAGATATGTGCTATTTTCAGTCTTAAAAAAATATCCTACATTTGGAGCTCATTTGATTTAATAGCAAATTAAATGTAGTCATGGGCAATGGGAAGTCTAGTTGTAGAAAAATAGTGCCATTTATTTCCTTTAGGCTGTGGGTTGAAACTATCTGTGTTGAGACATTTTAATAGTGATTTGATTGCTTTGCAAAACTAATTTTTGTAAACAAAAGCATTTGATCAACATTAAAACTGGAAGTTATTTATTTATTTTACATTTTACAGTTGCATTTATTTATGTAAAATGTAAAATAAATAACTTCCAGTTTTAATGTTGATCAGATTCTTTTGTTTACAAAAATTAGTTTTGCAAAGCAATCAAATCACTATTATTGAATGTTGTGAGCGTTCTTGATATTGTACAAAACACAAAAAAGTCACAATCCCACCCTAAGGGAAAACTATTGTTTGGATGTGCTAACATACAAGGTATAGTTGTATGTGCACTACACATATTCACAATTTAAGATCATTTTGATACCCTTATGTTGACTACAATGTAAGTATTTTTACATTTATAGAACATTTTAATGTTTAGACCATAATGGAGTATTTGTTGCTTTTAGGCACTAGGTGGCCTGCTTGCTAAAACACGATAGTAAAGGTTTCCACAATAAAAATTTGCAAAAGGACTAGGGTGGGAAAAATACATGTGTCTTTTACTTACGTTTTATGGAGAATGCCAGATTAAAAGCTACTCACCAGTGAATATAACTACTGAAGATTGAATACTACCCCATTTGCCTCAGTGCAAGTTACTGTTACTGCTAGATTGTATCCCTAAAACACAGATGTTTTGTAAGGGGCATGATAGTTGTTGTGCCCCAGGAGCATCCCAAGGAAGTGGTTTGTGGCTTAGTGAGTGACAGGTCACTTCTTCCTCTACTTATCCCACGGAGGTAGTAATTTGCTCCTTGTCTATACCTGTAGCCCTGCTCTCCTCCGGTACCATGCTGGTTCTGCTGCATTGGACAGCAAGTGTAGGCAGGGGTGCTGAGACTGTGTCTATTAACTGCCCCTACCTGCTCTAGGAAAGGAGTAAGCAGCACCCGCTTACTCCTGTATAAGGTCCAGGTATCTTGAGTTTAAATATTTATCTAGGCCAGATCTACCCTAAAAAGTTAGGTTGAACCAGCTACATTACTCAGGGGTGTGAAAAATCTACACCACTGAGCAATGTAGTTAAGATGACTTAACCCACCATGTGGATAACACTAGGTTGATAGAAAAATTCTTCTGTCAGCCTAGCTACTGCCTCTCGGGATTACCTTCATCAACAGGAGGAGTTTGCCTGTCAGTATAGGAGGTGGTGCCTACAGTGGCACAGCTGTGCTGCTGTAGTGTTTCAAGTATAGATAAACCCTTAACTCCAGTTTACTAACCTGTATAAACACATTTTCAAAATCTCAATCTAGCCTTTGGTTAGGTGAGGGAAGTTCAGATCTGGCAAGTACACCATACACCATAGTACACCATATGCTTTTCGTATATTGGGCTACCTTGGATTGGAGGGAGGGTCATTTATGATCACTGTTACTAGCAAAGCAATACGATAACCAAGGCTTAAGCATGTTAAAAGGAAAATAGTGATTGCATTTTACATCAAAATGAGCAAATGAGGTTATTTTGGAAGTTTCTTGTCTCACAATTAATTAATTTTCAGAGAAGTGAAAGAAGTTTGGTGGGAGAAACCACTTAAAAATGAGTGAATTGAGTGTTGAAAAGTGCTACATGAACCAGAGACTGAAATCCTCTTTATTTAGATTTGGCACAGTACACTCTCCTTCATTGTGTCTCTGCCATGTTCTGAGTGGACCTCTTATAGGGGAAGAGATTAGGCATCTATCGTGGCTTGCGTAGATGCTAATTGTGATGGTGGGTTTTCTGACATGGACTTCAAATTATTGGGAATTTGTACTCAGACCACTAACTCATTTAATGTGCATCAACCAGCTCAAAGAGGTATTCAGTAAACTGTTGTCAGGTGAAAACAAGATGTAACTCATATCCTCATCTCTCTTGTAAAAAGCATTGTACTTTTTTAAAGGATCCCTTTACAAATAGAGCTAGACTACGAAGTTTGGGCCCAGACCTGAATTTTTCCAAAGTTCCTGGGTGTTTGGGTAGTTCAATGCTATCTCAAATAGGAACCTATTCAAAATAATAAAAGATCTAATTTCTGGAATCTTTGCATGGGAGTTTGACCTTGGCTTGTGTATTGATTTTTTAACAATCTTAATTTAAATAATAATCTTATTCCTTTCACACAACTTAATGAAACAAACAGTTAAAGGGTAGAATATACATTAAATAATTTTGCTTCCACTTTGTCTTAAAGATCATTCTTTTGGAGCTTATGGGGATAACATGCTTAAGGGACAAAGATGTCTAGAATGGGAGGTGGATGAGATATAAATTCAGAGCTTGGAAAAGAGAGGGGAGGAAGAAATGAGCTAGTGGATAGAAGTGCATTAATATTTTTAACATCTCCTCTGAATTCCCTCTAGCATGTAGTAATAGTGGCCTTGAATAATTAATTTATCCACTGTTCCTTATGCCATTGTTTGAAATTGATATGATTGGAGTCATAGCACCAGAAATATATCCTAATGACTGTACTGTAGGCAATTTAAATGGCAAAAGTCTGCAGAAAAGAAACATAGAACCTCAGACATGTTCACTAGGAAATGAAATAACTGAACAGAACAGAGCTTTATGGGACTGAAATGCAGCTCTGTGAGATGTTGTCTTCTGGCTTGACATAATTTTGCTATTCATTTATAGGCTAGGATTCTCGTTAGGGCATGTACTGTGAGCTCAAATGTTTTTTGAACAATTATATCCCCAATAAGAGTCAACTTGGGAAATCCATGCAGCAGAATGGGCTATTGTCATTGCCTCAGTCTTTTTAGTTTGTTTACTCTATGCCCTCTCGAACCACTCCTCATTAGAAGGACACTTCCTTTGTGTCAGTGAGTTTTATGTTTGCTTCTAGCAAGAATGAGATCACATTGTAAATACAATAATTATAATTAAAGTGACAGAACCTATAGATGGGGTTAACTCACTAGTCATTGCAGAAAATTCCTAAACAGGCTAACTCAGAAGCTGTTTGGATCCTTCATCTTAACCCAATGATAATACAGCTCATTGGTGTTTGCTAAATCGGAGACCTGGAAACTGTATGCTGGATTGGTTAAGGGATTGATCAGGTAAATTGTCTGAACAGTCATCAGGACTAAATACGGATTTGAGCTATTGTAGAGCTTTTATCTACATTTGGCATCTGTTCAACGTAAGATGAATTCCTATGGAAGATTAATAAGATATGTGAAAGATTCATTTCAGTTTTAGCCATCACTGAGACAAGGTGAGTGAGGTAATATCTTTTATTGAACCAACTTCTGTTAGTGAGAGAAACAAGCATAATAATAATAATCTGGGACCTACGTGGCTACAAAAACATTGCGAAGAGCCATCATTGATGACATTCTAGAATATTAGCAATCAAAGGAGAATTCAGATTGATACCGTTGACCAGAGGCCACATGAAGAAGGCATATGTCTGAACCAGGAGACCAAGCATAATCTGCTTTTCAGAGTAAACTGCTTTGGACATCATGTTATATATACCAATTCTAACCAAATCCACCTGCTGTCCTTGTGATAAAGAACATGGAATTGTCATGTGATCATGCAGAGCTAGACAACACTTGGTGAGTTTAATAGCTTGTCTACATTTTCCACAAACATGTTTGAAATCATGTGCACCACAATAACAGCTGCTAACCAGTTAGTGAATTCAGGTGTAATAAGCAACTTTTCCAGGCTACAAAGGATCTTATCACAAAGATATTGAATCTGGTGCTTGCCTGCATTGATCCTAATAAAAAGCAGATGTATTTCAGAATGGATTTGGTTCCAGGAAGAAAGATTTCTATAATACATACCAATGCTACTCACACCAACAGAGGAATAAAGTGTAAAAACAGAAAAGAAACTATAAACACTTGCATTTGGCTGCAAGTGATTTCATCAGTATGTGTATGTTTGCCATGTTCAGGGGATTCTGAACATAAACCACTTTGAATCAATTTTAAAGAGATCATGCTCTGCAGCATCCCCTAGATTGCAGACAGTGATTCTCCATTTGAAGTGATAGAACATCCGCATTGTGCATCATCTAGGAAAAGATATACTGTACCTCATGACACTCTGTCAAAAAAATCTGTGATACATGACACGTTGTCAACAAAATCCATCACTGATACCAATGTTCGCATTAGTGAAGCAATGGGCATGTGGGTTCATTTGATACTGTGGAGTCTTCCCATAAGTAATCAGAAAATGACAGAAATAAAAAGGGAACTGAAAAAAATGAGAAGGGAGAAACGAAAGTTTTGAAAAAAGGTGATATATGGTGAGTAGTCAGAGGATATTGGAACCAGAGATAAACTCTCACTCTTGGATGTTGTAATCTTTGAAGGGGAGAGAATAGTTATCCCATGTGCATTCTGTAAGACACAGTACACTAGGACTGGGCACATGGATATGGAAAAAGGAGAACAGTTTGTCCTACTCTTCTTGGTGGGCTTGTATGTATTAGCAATTTGACTACGTTTATGGGAATGCAAAAGAACCAATGATGCCATATGAAATTCCCACAAAACCTTGCCATCCCCACTTGGCTATGACTCGTTCCAGTTTTGGAGCATGCTGAACCCTTATCATAGGGAAGTTTGTGGTGGTTTTTAGCGCCACAACCTTTCCCTTCCCCCTTGCATTTGACTCCAGCTGCTGTAACTCTAAATTGAATCGATGCTATGCCCGGCTCATGAGACAGCTCATGGTATCTGACACCATCAGGTGGTCCAGAAACATCTATATGGAACACATCACAGGACACCGTCAATATCACATTGAGAAATCAAGACCACCGACCGGGGAAATAACCCACTTGCTTCCCTGATGAACCACGAGACGCACCACACCCATATACTTATTCGCTACACTGATACTGACTTAGATTCTTTATACATTCCATGGGTGGCGTACCTGAGCCCACTTATCGTCTGATGCTTTAAAAACTCCTGCACTCCAATCTGGGTCTGTGCTGGTTATGTGATATATATATATCTTGTGATCCTTGCAACTGATACCTGTAATCCCTCATAACTCAAGCCTGACCCCAGATGTACAGTACCTTCCCTCTTAACTTATGTATATTTAATTTTAAACATTAACTTTCATAATATTTTTATGCCTGAGCCTGCCTAAGTCTGAGATATTTTCAGTCTCATCAGAGGCAATTATCTGCAGATCTTGTGATAGGCCCCACGTCATTCAGATAGGGGTCAGCCAATCCATAAGTGATGACCCACCCAGATGATTCCCAAGATAGGCATATATGTTCCTAAGGGAAGCAGTCTCTCTGGTCTGTTCAATATCACTGCCTGCCCAGAAAGATTCCCATTGCTAGTATTTTCAACAGACTGCTCCTGCTCCAGTTCCTGTTCCTGTTGTAGCTATTTCCACATTAGCTAGCTTCAGCTGCATCTGTTCCTGCCTCATCTGGCTGCTTGGAGATGGACATGTAGCCCATTAGCTATGTAACGGGATATTGGGGCTTAGACAGACCGTTACTGTAAGACATCAAGTCATCTCTTTTAAACACTATGAATATGTCTACACTGCAGTAAAAAAATAATAAAAAAAAACAAGTGGCACCAAATCTCAGAGCCTGAATCAATTGACTTAGGTTCATGAGGCTTTGGCTGCAAAACTAAAAATTGCAGTGTAGACATTTGTTCTTGGGCTGGAGCCTGGGCTCTGAGATCCTCCTGCCTCATCACCTACAGGTCTTTTCTTGCTGAGTAGACTTACCTTAAGAGTCTGATTTTTTTCAGAACTGCTAAGCGCCTAAAACTCCATACGAAGTTAGTGGGATGGTACGTCTTAAAACATTGTTTCAGTGTAAAGACTTTAAATGGTTGTTCTTTTCTATGTTCCCTTAATCATAATCAATATGACCAATTCTTATATAGGTGATTGCTGTAGCACTCCATTGTGTCAGTAGTGTTCTCCTATTTTGTGAAGGGAGATATAACAGTGTGCTAATGATGTTTGCATTGATCTTGTTAGTTTATTTACACTATGTCCTTCAAAACCACTCCTGGCTAGGAAAAAAACATTCTTTTTGTTAGTAGATGTTAGATTTGGAAGTAAAATAAGTATGTGGAAATAAGATAGTCCTTCTAGTGTGTTTTCATGACACACATCGTTACAACCCAGGCTCACAATTTCCAGACTGGGCTGGAAAATAACTTTGGTCATGTCTCAGTTGACTGGAAGAGCCAGCACCAAGAAATATAAATGGCAAGAAATCACATATGATGTAATTTGAGGAGACAATGAAAGACCCATTTTTAAAGAGATTGTACCTCCCCGGATTGCTTTTAAAAAATGGCTTGGTGTGGTTTTGCAGTTTTGTTGATACTATTTTCTTTTCTCTTTATGGTAAGTGTTGTTGTTTTTTTTTTTTTTAGATATTATTGAATAGTGAAGTCTCTTCATTTAAGTCTAAAACCAACCTTTTCTCCTGGGTTTGGAGTGTAGCTTGGACATGACTTTAAGATAAAATAAAGGAAGAAAAATACATATCTATTTGAAATTGTAATCTGGCTGTTTTTCACATTATTCTTTTAAGATTATTCACCATTTAATTCTCACTTTTGAGAGCTAATATTCCATTTTCTTCACAAATGCACTGTGCAGTGCTTCAGTAAAGATAAAACCCATCATATTCTGAGATAAAATGTTGTTTAATACGATTTTTAAAGCCTTTTTATGAAGGCAGAAGACACAGAGGTCTCAGTTATAGATCTCTGATACTCAGATCTGTGCTATTCTGATCAGCTCACTGTCATCAATGTTGTGATGTCATTTTCAGAGATAATAATAGAGCATTTTGAAGCTATTCAGCCTACCATACTCTGTCATAAGAATACAGCAGGCAGAGAGGACTGGCAATAGGGTATGGAATCTTTCACTACTAATTTGCCAGGATGAATCTAGCCCAGGTCAATACTGCATTAAAGTTACTACTAGTTGGCTGTTTGATGGCCTATGCACAATGAGTTAATGGTCTGAGTATAATTCCTGATGAAAGTGTTATTTTGTCAACATCACAAAACCATTTTCTTGTTTGATACTGTGATGTCATACCAGTGGGTCTCAAACTTTTTTTTACTGGCGACCCCTTTCACACAGCAAGCCTCTGAGTGCGACCTCCCCCCAATAAATTAAACACACTTTTAAATATATTTAACACCAATATAAATACTAGAGGCAAGCAGGGTTGGGGTGGAGGCTGACAGCTCGTGACCCCCCAACCATATAATCTCGCAACCCTCTCAGGGGTCCCAACCCCCAGTTTGAGAACCCCTGGTATATACAAACCCCACACTTTGGCCCAGCTAGTACCAGCCTACCAGACTTGCCAAGCATGCTCCAACTGGAGAAGCAGATTAAAAGGAGCTCAGAAGTCCAGGCAAAGGGTGGTAGACAGGCTGCAGGAGAGACTAATCCTTTTCCAGGAAATCAGGCAGAAGACTTAGCCTTAAAGGGGATCAAAGAGCAGGTAAAGCCCTCAGTCAGAGCCTTCTTTGCCCATCACCTCCTACAAGAAGTAAAAGTCTGGCAGGGACCTGCTTTTCTGGGCTCCTTTGATTGTAAGATGATTGCCTGTTTGGACAGTAGGGGCCATGCCCCAAACTGGAGGGATTGATAGATAGGAAATAGCACAGGTAAGCAATTTAGACTGGTGGTGTCACCTCTCACACTCTGCTGGTGTTGCCTCTCACAGAGCCCTGGGCTGGGATCTGGTGGAGATGGAGGGGCCTGGGGGTGTGTGTGTGTGTGTGTGTCTGTAATTCTGCTTGTGTCATTTGTGTTTCCATATGGAGCTCTACTTCTCCCTTATGTAAGTCTCCTCCCAATGGAGCTATCCTTGAGGCTCTAGGTTCCCTAGGGCTGGGATTCTCCAGACCTGGATGAACACACACACACACACATATGCACACACCCCTCTCTCCCAGAGCAAGTCGGAGCAGACGGGTCAATCAGTACTTTCAAGCTGACCCCTTATATGTCCTTGGGCTCAATGGACTGGGTCAAGCAGCACTTTCAAGCTGCCACATTTTGTGTGTCCCAGATTCAGCATGTCCCTATCCCCACTCTCACAACACAATTGTAATGGTAGTAACTTACTTGATGAGCAAACCCCACAGTATTTTGGGAGCTGCAGGGATCTTTAGCTTAGGTAAAAGCAGCATTGCTGTAGAGTAAATGGGGGAAGCTAAAAACACACAAGGGTAAAAGTTCAGCAAGAGAGAGAGAAGCAACTAACTTAAGCATAAAAGTTATTTATTGGATAATAGTGATAACTACACAAGGAGGGCTAAACCAACACAACATACATTATTAAAGGTTAATACCTAAGGTAGAAATGAAAACAGAGAGAGAGAAAGAAGGGGATCTCATTGCGCCCAGAAGCTTGAACTGGTTGGGATTCCCAGGTGATGGTGGTAGCTCAAGGTCCTGAGGACAGGAGACAGGCACAGCCCCCAGCATGATCAATCAGGAGATGGAGTCCCAGTGAAACTGATGCAGAGCTTGGGTCTATGCATCAGAACAGTTACTTGAACTTAGGTAAGGGTTTTTCTAGAGAAACAACAATGGTGCAAGAGAGAACACTCGATTTGTTTATGGGTAAACTGATGATTCAAGGGTTTTCTTTTGACTAGATAATAGGAGCTGATCATTCTTGGCTATGGGTGGCGTTTTCTTCCAGGGAGCTCACAATGCAACTAGGCTGCTTCAGTGTTTTGGACATCAATCAAGGATTCATTACTAGAATTGGTCTGATAATTGCTGAGCTGGGTGTGTGCAGGCATAGGTTAATTAGTATCAGGAGCAGAGATCCCCCATGATGCTGTGCTTCCCTGCTTTTCTAGTCCCCCAGAGTTCAGTGCGGTTCTCTGTTCTACATTCTATATGCAAGTTGAGATGTCTCCCTGTCCCATCTTTCATGCAGATAAGGCTAGGGGAGTTGTCTCTGTTCTTCATTCTGTATGCTAATGAAAATGTTTAATCTTGTCACCCTTGTCAGGAGGGGTCTAGATGTGTCTCCCATCTGCCCTTCGTTGTTCTCTGCAAGTCTTTTCTCTGATGGGTTTTTTAAGCCAGTGGCTCTCAAACTTTTTTACTGGTGACCCCTTTCACACAGCAGGTCTCTGAGTGCGACCCCCCCCACCTTATAAATTAAAAACACTTTTTTATATATTTAACACCATTATAAATACTGGAGGCAAAGGGAGGTTGGGGTGGAGGTTGATAGCTTACAACCCCCCGTGTAATGCTATTGCGACTCCCTGAGTGGTCCCAACCCCGAGTTTGAGAACCCCTGATTTAAGCAGAGGCTGGTGGGAGGGTATCTTTCATGAGTCAGACAGGCTGGATACTGCACTCTGGTTCCCCAAGAACACAGAGCTGACTGGTATTGTCCCAGTAATGATAACACAAGTGAACTTATCTCAAGTAGGTGGACCCTTTGGGTTATGATTGCACCACTTTGGTGGCATGATGTGGACGAGCCTACATAGCAGAACTGTGCATTGAAGCAATGCAAAAGTGCACTTTTTGTGCAGTTCCCCTGCAAATCCATGAAGGGGACATGGTTTCCTCAGAAAGTTAATGAATCTTGACAAAACTTTCAACAATCCTAGTCTCATTTTTGAGATGCTGGTTCATTAGTTACGGGCTTCACTTGGATACTAATCTGCTTAGTTAGTTAATCATGTGTCTAAATTGGGGCATCAGTCTGTAATAAAATGTAAACCAGGTATGTTTTATCAGCTCATAAGTTTCATTACAAATACTTCACACACATCCATTGTGGGTGCCTGTACTGTACCTACTTTGTGGCGAAATTAAGGACATCAGTTCTTCTTTGAATGCTTGCTCATATCAATCCCAGTGAGGTGTGTGCGCGTGCTGCGTGCATGGATGTCGGAAACTTTTTCCCTAGCAGCTACCCTTTGGGCTGGCTGTGGAGCCCCCTGGAGTGGCGCCGATATGGTGCTTTATATTTGACCCTGCCGGCCTGACCCCCCTTCAGTTCCTTCTTACCACCTGTGACGGTTGTTGGAACAGTGGTCTCTTGTTATCAAGTGCTCCACTACTCCCTAGCTATCTCTAATCTCTGTATATAGTTATCTTTGTTAGTTAATTGTTAGTAGTTCTATCTCTAGTGTTAAGTGTAGTATAGCAGTTGGAGGGGCCTTCCCCTTCAACGAATGTCCCACGGGGCTACAGGGCTACGGGGCATGCCATCCCAGGTCTTCAAATCCTGCAGCTCCTGCGGCAAGTCTATTCCCATGGCCAATCCCCACAACTCCTGTCTTAGGTGTCTGGGAGAGGCCCACCAGGCTGACAAGTGTAAAATTTGCAAGGCATTTAAACCTCCCACAAGAAAGGAGAGGGATATCCGCCTTAAACAACTCCTCATGGAGTCTGCCCTCCATCCCTCTCAAGACGTGAGCCCGAGTGCCTCAGTGCAGAGTGCCCCCACCCCCAACATTACCATCTACAGCACCGCAAAAGGATTTGGCACGCCCTCCTAGGGATCGACAATCTCCCGGAGCCCAGAAGCGCTCCCCCCGGCATCTCTCCCACTCCCTGGCCGCCTGTAAAAAGCAGGCCATGGGAGTACCTCCTCAGACGCCTGAAGCGGGCTCCGCAACCCCGATTGAGCAGGATGCAGACCAGGCCCCTAAGGCTGTCAAATCCTCCACTAGGCTTCAGTCTACACTGAGGAGTCCCGCACCACTGGGCCATCTGAAAGCAGAAGAGGTCTCGCTGCCCTCCACGCCGGATACCTTCAAGGCTGCTAGAGGGCTCATTGAAATGACTGCATCTGTGTCCCTGATCTCGGGGCCTCCCCCGGCCCAAGCTCCGGTACTATCAGGGGGCAAACCAGCAATGTTTGGACCGTCCGCCCCCAGACCAGCATCATCGCACTGCTCTGAGTCCCAGCGCCTTCCGAGTCCTAGCACCGCACATACTCTGTGCTCCAGTCCGACTCACAACACCAGTCCAATTCGCAGCACTGGTCTTGCAGCCCCGACCCTTGGAGCCGTTCCCGCTTGAGGTAGCGTTGGCTGACAGGTCGTGGTCCCGGTCGAGGTCCAGATTGTGCTCTGAGACCTCGTGGCACCACTTGGACTGGCATCATTCTGTGCTCCGCTCCCCATCACGACGCCGAGACTCATCAAGTTGCTGACCACAGCACCACTCCCACTGTGGCACCGCTCTCCGGCACAGTGCAGATCCCCGACTCAACACCGGTCTCCATCCTGGCACTGGTCTTCATCCCAGCACTGGTCCCCACCATGGCACCGGTCATCGTCACGGCACTGGTCCCCTACACAATGCCGATCTCCATCGCGGCATGGGTCTCTGTCGCAGCACTGGTCTCCATCGTGTTCAAGCCTCAGCCTACCCAACAGCTTTCCTTCCCTGCCAGACCCAGACAGGACTTCTCCTGCAGGAACAGATACTCTTGGCATAGGCCATCACACCCTCCTCCTGGGCAGGGCCAGGGGCATTCCAAGCGCCCCTGGGCCCTAAGTGCCCATTTTGAAGATGTGCATGAGGACGGATTACCAGTGCACAACCTGGTCAGCTATCCTCCCTTTCTGAACCGTCTGTCCCATTTCTACTGTGCCTGGTCCCTTATTACATTGGACCGATGGGTCCTTCGCACAGTAGAGGCGGGATATTCTATCCACTTCTGTTCCACTCTGCCCTCCCACCCTCCTGGCCCATCCCTCTTCAGGAACCCCTCTCATGAGCAACTTCTCATTCAAGAGGTGCAGGCACTCCTCACCCTAGGAGCAGTGGAGGAGGTGGCTTGAGAGCTCAGAGGCAAGGGTTTCTGCTCGCATTACTTCCTCTCCCCAAGGCAAAAGGAGGCCTAAGGCCCATTCTGGACCTCAGGGAGCTCAACAAACATTGTCAACTTGAAGTTCCTCATGGTCTCCTTGGCCACGATCATTCCCTCACTGGATCAGGGAGACTGGTACACCACCCTCGATCTGAAAGATCCTTACTTTCACATTTCAATCACCTCGTCCTACAGACGTTTTCTCCGTTTTGTGGTGAACAATATGCACTATCAGTTCACAGCCCTTCCGTTCGGCCTGTGCACAGCCCTTTGTGTCTTCACCAAATGTATGGGTCGTGGCAGCTTTTCTTCACCGACGTCACACACGTTGTCTACCCGTACCTACACGACTGGCTCATATGAGGCCAATCACACCAGCAAGTTCAGTCTCAAGTGCAGATCGTCACAGATACGTTTGACCGCTTGGACATCATGTTGAATGTCAGCAAGTCTGTTCTCACCCCAACCCGAACAATAGAATTTATCGGGGCAGTCTTGGATGCAAACCAAGCGAGAGCATTCCTCTCAGAGGCCCGATGTCTGGCCCTTGAGAACATAATCACCGACCTTTGCTGATTCCCCACTACCACAGCGAGGCAGTGTCTCAAGTTGCTGGGTCACATGGCATCCTGCACCTACATGGTGCAGCATGCCAGACTGAGGCTCAAGCCGCTACAGATGTGGTTGGTGTCCATGTATCAACTGGGCCTTGACAACCTGGACATGGTGCTCACAGTCCCAAGCCATACTCTCAATTCCCTGCATTGGTAGCTGGACCTCCACGTGAGGGGGGGCCTGGGTTCCGTTCCTCCCTCCTCAGCCAATTATGACCCTGGTAACGGACACATCTGCGCTGGGATGGGGGGCACACCTCGGGAGCCTGACAATGCAGGGTTTATGGCAGGTAGAAGAACTAACCCTGCATATCAATATTGAGGAACTCAGGTCAATCCACCTCGTGTGCCAAGCATTCCTATCCCACCTGCAGGGCCGTTGTGTAGCAGTATTGACAGACAATACCATGGCAATGCCTTATCTGAACAAAGTGGAACCCGCTCGTCTCCGCTTTGCCAGGAAGTCCTTCTGCTGTGGGAATTCTGTTTAGCCCACTCCATCCTTCTTCAAGCTTCATACCTGCCAGATGTTCAAAACATACTGGCAGACAGCTTGAGCAGATGTTTCCTTATGCACAAATTGTCGATTCGTCCGGACATCATCCACTCCGTTTTCCGCAGCTGGGGGTTTCTCTGAATTGATTTGTTCGCTTTGCAGACCAACAGGAAATGCCCAGCCTTCTGCTCCTTCCGGGTCACAGCCCAGGCTCAATCATGGATGCCTTCCTGATCCCGTGATCCAACCAATTGCTTTACAGCTTCCTGCCATTTCCTCTGGTCCACAAGGTACTCCTCAAGGTCTGCAGGGACAAGGTGGTCATCATACTGGTGGCCCCAGCTTGGCCTCACCAGTGTTGGTACCCCACTCTTTTGGATCTGTCGATCTGGGCCTCGCTGTGTCCATCTTTCACCCCTGATCTCATCTCACAGAACCATGGTCGTCTCCTACACCCGGACCTTCAGTCACTCCACCTCATGGCTTGGAGCATCCGTCGTTGAACCAGACTGAGCATGCCTGTTTGGAGTTGGTAAGACAGGTGCTCCTGGAAAGCCATAAACCATCTTCCAGAATTATGTATGAAGCAAAATGGAAAAGGTTTTCCACCTGGTGCGCTCAACAGCAGGTGCTCCCGCTCCAAGCTTCAATCCCATGCATCACATAAGGTTCATCTCGCAGCTATTTCGGCATTCCACCCGGTTGTGGCCGGGCATTCTGTGTTCGCACACCACATTGTAGGACACTTCCTCAAAGATCTGGAAAAAATCCATCCCCTGATGAAGCCACCTGTGCTGGCCTGGGAGTTTAACTTGGTCCTTTCCCGTCATATGGGTCCCCCTTTCAAGCTGCTCACTCCTCTACCTCTCCTGGAAAGTCGCCTTCCTGGTGGCCATTACTTCAGCGAGACAGGCTTCCCAGCTATGGGCTCTCATGTGTGAACCGCCGTATACCATTTTCCATAAGGATAAAGTTCAGCTGAGGCCTCATCAAGCTTTCCTACCAAAAGGTGTATTCCATTTCCATGTCAGCTGGGACATTTTCCTGCTGGTTTTCTACCCAAAACCACATGCCGACCTTCGAGAACAGCAGCTGCATTCACTGGATGTCAGAAGAGTGCTTGCCTTCTAATAGACCGGACAAAGCCATTCCGCAAGATAACCCAGCTGTTCATCGCCATTGTGGAATGAATGAAAGGTGCACCAGTTTCCTCCCAGCGAATATCTTCATGGATCAATGAGTGTATCTGCACTTGTTATAACCTGGCAAATGTCCCTCTGCCTGCTGTTACTGTTCATTCCGTGAGGGCTTAGGCCTTGTCAGCAGCCTTCCTGGCATACGTACCCCTCCAGGCAATCTGCAGGGCTGCCACAAGGGCCTTGATGCACGCCTTCACGCCGCACTATACCATCATCCACCAATCTCGTGATGATGCGGCTTTCAGCAGAGTGATTCTTCAGTCTGCAATACCTTAACTCCGACCTCACCTCCTAGGTAAGGCGTGGGAGTCACCTAATTGGAATTGATATGAGCAAACACTCGAAGAAGAAAAAACGGTTACTCACCTTTTCTGTAACTGTTGTTCTTCGAGATGTGTTGCTCATATCTATTCCATTCCCTCCCTACTCTGTTGGAGTAGCCGGCAAGAAGGAACTGAAAGGGGTTCGGGCCAGCAGGGTCATATATAGAGCACCATATCAGTGCCACTCCAGGGGGCTCCACAGCTGGCCCGACGGGTAACTACTAGGGAAAAAGTTTCCAACATCCGTGCACACAGCATGCTCGCACACCTAACTGGAATAGATATGAGCAACACATCTCAAAAAACAACAGTTACAGAAAAGGTGAGTAACCATTTTTCTCCAAGACTGCTGATTTGATACCTTTCATAAGCTCTGTAGGAGGGTCCCATGAGCTTCAGTTGGCTTTGTAAAAAAAAAAAATGCAATTCAGCAATAAAAATCTTCTGAGAAGTTCTGACCAACCATAGGTTTTGTGTTTTCCTTGGTGACCAGGCCAGCACGCTCTCAGTGATAGCCTTCCGCAGTCCTAGCAATGATTCTGTTTAATATTATCTATACCAGTGACCTTCCCTGAACATCATGGGGGCCCTGCTTATAAAGGGATTCTGTCAGGCAAGTAGGGGGGTGAGTGAAGGAGAAACTGCAGGAAGGCTGTAGCTTCTAGGACAGAGGAATCTACAAGGAAAGGGCCTAGTCTGTGGGTGAGACCTGGGCCTGACCCTCTCCCCCCCCTTCTCACTGACAATGAAGAGCAATTGGACAGTGAAAAATGAGCTAGAATGCCTCAGTTGACTGTCTGAATTATTGAGATCATGTGAGCAACTCTCTGCAGAGAGGGAAGCCAGGTGCTGATACCACGCCCCAAGCTGAAGAGAGAACAAGGGAGGTATGAAGACTTGTTGAGGAGGCTGGCCCAGAAGAGACTGGCCTGTTGTATCAGCTAGAGGGGACTGAGATGGCCCTTCCCCCTTGGGCCCTTGGCCAGGACCAGTGGAGGAGAAGGCCTGGATCCTCCTAACTTTCCTCCCCATATCCAACTGATCAGGGAAACCCAGGGAGCACTGGGTGGACAGTGGACTGCAGCTCAGATGCCAGGCCCTCAGATAGCCCAGCAAGGCTGTTCCAAGATTATAGGAGACTGTTGAGCCACTGTCTGCCCACTGGGCCTGCTAGCCCCATGTGAACCCCGCTGCAGTTTGATATTAGACTGAAGCCTCACATTCCACCAATACCTGAAAAATAATTATGATAAATAAAGACATGTGTAAATGTTACCCAGAAATTGGTAGGAATGACCTGGGAGCTGATAGAAAAACTCTGTAGACCTATTCACTGGATCTTGTCCACTCTACCACAGAACACTGTTCACCTGTCTGGACACACAGCTCTCACACATCACTTGTTGATTCTCAGCTTAACACGGTCCTGGTCCTGTGCATTATTACTGGTATTGTAAACTCAACGCCAGAACCATGGCTTCCCAGACTGTCGCATATCACCTCAAATTCGTCGCAACATGAGATTTCTTTGGGAGTTCCATGGTATTTGAGGGAACCAGGATCTTCCAATACATGAAGACCTAAATAATACACTGAATTTTTTACTCAGATCCAGAAAACCTTTTTGGCATACAGTGCAAAATCTCAGAGACTTAGAGTTTTTCCCCAAAGATGAATGGCGGGTTAGGTGGAATGACACCAACGTCTAAATAAACACTTGATTGAAAACCCAACCAAAGAATGCAGTGGCTTTACACTCCCATGGGAAAGTATGGTCGACTTTGAATTACATTCACTTATTACATGGCAGATGCACCTATTTTCTCCATAAATGGGAACTGAGACACAATCCCATTTGTGACTGCAGAAATGAATTTCAAACTTTGGAACACCTCATAAGCTGATGTCCTGAATGATTATCCTGGTGGAATTTCTGCCATCCACTCTGCATCACCTGAAGCAATTAATTGGATTTCCAACCTAGACTTGGACATTTAACATTCTAAGACACACAGAAGAAGTGGGTTTTGGATTAAGAACTAGACATTTTTGTTAATTCAAATTTCAGACATGGTCCTACACTCTTCTATAGCAGTTCTATTACAACAGAGCTATGCTTATGTAAAACAAGTGTCAAGGTGTGGAGAATCAGATCCTAAATGCAGATGTGTTGAGGTATATGCTCGTATGGGCTTGTAATTCAATATGACTGGAAGGGACCTTGAGAGGTCATCAAGTCCAGTCCCATGCTCTCATGGCAGGATCAAATACTGTCTAGACCATCCCTGATAGACATTTATCTAACCTACTCTTAAATATCTCCAGAGATGGAGATTCCACAACCTCCCTAGGCAATTTATTCCAGTGTTTAACTACCCTGACAGTTAGGAACTTTTTCCTAATGTCCAACCTAAATCTCCCTTGCTGCAGTTTAAGCCCATTGCTTCTTGTTCTATCATTAGAGGCTAAGGTGAACAAGTTTTCTCCCTCCTCCTTATGACACCCTTTTAGATACCTGAAAACTGCTATCATGTCCCCTCTCAGTCTTCTCTTTTCCAAACTAAACAAACCCAATTCTTTCAGCCTTCCTTCATAGGTCATGTTCTCAAGACCTTTAATCATTCTTGTTGCTCTTCTCTGGACCCTTTCCAATTTCTCCCCATCTTTCTTGAAATGCGCTGCCCAGAACTGGACACAATACTCCCGTTGAGGCCTAACCAGCGCAGAGTAGAGCAGAAGAATGACTTCTCGTGTCTTGCTCACAACACACCTGTTAATGCATCCCAGAATCATGTTTGCTATTTTTGCAACAGTATCACACTGTTGACTCATATTTAGCTTGTAGTCCACTATAACTCCTAGATCCCTTTCTACTGTACTCCTTCCTAGACAGTCTCTTCCCATTCTGTATGTGTGAAACTGATTGTTCCTTCCTAAGTGGAGCACTTTACATTTGTCTTTATTAAACTTCATCCAGTTTACCTCAGACCATTTCTCCAATTTGTCCAGATCATTTTGAATTATGACCCTGTCCTCCAAAGCAGTTGCAATTCCTCCCAGTTTGGTATCATCTGCAAACATAATAAGCGTACTTTCTATGTCAACATCTAAATCGTTGATGAAGATATTGAACAGAGCTGGTCCCAAAACAGACCCCTGCGGAACCCCACTTGTTATACCTTTCCAGCAGGATTGGGAACCATTAATAACTACTCTCTGAGTACGGTTATCCAGCCAGTTATGCACCCACCTTATAGTAGCCCCATCTAAATTGTATTTGCCTAGTTTATCGATAAGAATATCATGCGAGACTGTATCAAATGCCTTACTAAAGTCTAAGTATACCACATCCACCGCTTCTCCCTTATCTACAAGACTCATTATTCTATCAAAGAAAGCTATCAGATTGATTTGACATGATTTGTTCTTTACAAATCCATGCTGGCTATTCTCTTTCACCGTACCACCTTCCAAGTGTTTGGAGATGATTTCCTTAATTACTTGCTCCATTATCTTCCCTGGCACAGAAGTTAAACTAACTGGTCTGTAGTTTCCTGGATTGTTTTTATTTCCCTTTTTATAGATGTTTCCCATGATTTTCTGAAGATAATAGCTAGAGGCTCAGATACCTCCTTTATTAGCTCCTTCGGTATTCTAGGATGCATTTCATCTGGCCCTGGTGACTTGCAGGCATCTAACTTTTCTAAGTGATTTTTAACTTGTTCTTTTTTTATTTTATCTTCTAAACCTACCCCCTTCCCATAAGCATTCACTATGTTAGGCATTCCTTCAGACTTCTCGGTGAAGATCGAAACAAAGAAGTCATTAAGCATCTCTGTCATTTCCAAGTTTCCTGTTACTGTTTCTCCCTCCTCACTGAGCAGTGGGCCTACCCTGTCCTTGGGCTTCCTCTTGCTTCTAATGTATTGATAAAAAGTCTTCTTGTTTCCCTTTATTCCCATAGCTAGTTTGAGCTCATTTTGTGCCTTTGCTTTTCTAATCTTGCCCCTGCATTCCTGTGTTGTTTGCCTATATTCATCCTTTGTAATCTGACCTAGTTTCCATTTTTTATATGACTCCTTTTTATTTTTTAGATCATGCAAGATCTCGTGGTTAAGCCAAGGTGGTCTTTTGCCACATTTTCTATCTTTCCTACTCATCGGAATAGCTTGCTTTTGGGCCCTTAATAGTGTCCCTTTGAAAAACTGCCAGCTCTCCTCAGTTGTTTTTCCCCTCAGTCTTGATTCCCATGGGACTTTACCTATCAGCTCTCTGAGCTTACCAAAATCTGCCTTCCTGAAATCCGTTGTCTCTATTTTGCTGTACTCCTTTCTACCCTTCCTTAGAATTGCAAACTCTATGATTTCATGGTCACTTTCAACCAAGCTGCCTTCTACTTTCAAATTCTCAGTGAGTTCCTCCCTATTTGTTAAAATCAAGTCTAGAACAGCTTCCCCCCAGTAGCTTTTTCAACCTTCTGAAATAAAAAGTTGTCTGCAGTGCAGTCCAAGAACTTATTGGATAGTCTGTGCCCCGCAGTGTTAATTTCCCAACATATATCTGGATAGTTGAAGTCCCCCATCACCACCAAATCTTGGGCTTTGGATGATTTTGTTAGTTGTTTAAAAAAAGCCTCATCCACCTCTTCCACCTGGTTAGGTGGCCTGTAGTAGACTCCTAGCACGACATCACCCTTGTTTTTTACCCCTTTTAACCTAACCCAGAGACTCTCAATACTTCCGTCTCCTATGTCCATCTCCACCTCAGTCCAAGTGTGTACATTTTTAATATATAAGGCAACACCTCCTCCCTTTTTCCCCTGTCTATCCTTCCTGAGCAAGCTGTATCCATCCACACCAACATTCCAATCATTGTATTATCCCACCAAGTTTCAGTGATGCCAACAATGTCATAGTTGTATTTATTTATTAGCACTTTCAGTTCTTCCTGCTTATTACCCATACTTCTCACATTTGTATATAGGTATCTAAGATACTGGTTTGATCTTGCCTCCCAGTTTTGCCCTGACCCTCCTTTCTCTCTCGTTCTGCCACCCTTAATTACTACCCAGCCTCAATTCCTTTGCCCCATAGTTTCAATTGGATAAATTATTTCTCAATTCCGTTCCCAAAATCACTTCAGTGCAGTGTTAATGGTACAGAATTTCAGTGGTCTGAGAAATGATCCCTATACTTAGTATATAAAGTACATTGGGAATCTTTCAGGATGAAAGGTAATGTATGCATAAAAGGTATTTTTAGCAATAACCTCTGCAGTATTGTGTGACTTTAAACAAAACTATGGCAATCACACAGAAAAAAAACGTTAATCCACTTTTTCTTCCATTAACCACAGAAATAAATCTCCAAAATAAATAAAAAGCAGTTTGTTATATAAAGTTTCACATACTACGCTAAGTAGGAAACTATTTTTTTTACTAATGAGAGGATGTCTTGAAAATTCACTCATTAAATAATTCACCTTTCAGAGGTTAGTTACTAACCATGAGTACCATAGCTTTTAGCTTTCTGAAAGTGCATGTTGATTGCATGTAAATAAAAAGGCCATTGGCCATGGTTTGCCATGTTACTTGTGTTTTAAGTTTACATCATAAAACATGAGGAAACATTCTTTCCAGCAATGAGAGTGTGAACTAACTACTCATTATTATTTATTGTTTGTATTACAATAGTGTGTAGAGGTCAAGGCCCCATTGTGCTTGCCACTGTATAAACGTATGAGAGAGACAGTCCAAGCCCAAGAGTCTAAAGGCTACCTCTAGGAGGCAAGAGTGCGAATCTCCTGCTTGTGTACACATCCTTGTGCTAGCTCCCACTGAGCTTGTATGAGTGTAAATAATAGTGTAGCACAGGTAGCAGTGGGGGCATGGCTTAGCCATGGAGAGTAGGTAACCACGGGGTTTGTACTCAGCACAGCTAAGCCATGCCTTTGCTGCTCCCGCTACCCATCCTACTATGACTACACTGCTATTTATACACCCACTAGCTTGGTGAGAACTCGTCCGAGTGTGTGTACGGGAATCATACCCCTGCCTCCTACTGAAGGTGTAGCCTAATTGTCAGACATTAATAAAAGTGGCTAAAAACAGACAGGAGTCACAAAGAAACAGTGAAATGATGCTGGTCAGCATGAAAAACAAGTGGTCACAGCAAACCAGCTGCCTAACTTTTGTGAAGATTTTTGTAAGCGTAGCTGAAAAGTTTTAAGGAAGGATTTGAAGGATGATGAGGTGGCTTAATGTACCAGGATTATTCATGAATATGTAGGTGTCCTGTTTGCTAATAAAGGATCCAGTTCTGCAGTCTTTGCTTACATTTTGAATAATTCTTACTGCTTTTTAAAAAAACAACAAAAACATTTCTAGTGTCTTTAGCTCCAGGTCCAGTGCCCATTTAAGTCGATGTGAGCCTTTCCATTGACATCAGTGGGTACTGGATCAGACCCTTAGTGCTGATCAAAAGGGTCTGTTTGGACTACCTGCCATATTCACTATGAAAAGGTGTTATAAAATCAGGACTTATATTAACAGAAGGACACGCATACAGCTTTGGTCTATGTCACATTTCACTGCTTATGTCAGACCTTTATGCCTGGAAAGAATGTCCTGTTCACGTGTATATAGTCAGCTTGCACTATTAAGTAAGAAGATGGTTAGTACATGGCTATTAATTTGAGAGAGGGGAATTAATAAGAAGGGGTTTGATCTTACTCCCATTGAGGTCAATGGTGAAACTGCCATTAACTTCAATGAAGCACGATCAAGCCCCAAGTGACTTTTCCTCTTCTCATTAGTAAAACAAACAGTGTCAGTCTCCTGTTTAGCATATTATAAGTAACTTTGTATAACAAACTGCTTTCCATGTTCTTTTGTGGTTTTATTTCTGTGATTAATAGGAAAAAGAGGGTTAATTTTTTTTGATCAGGGTACACTTTTTCTAAAATCACACAATAGTGCAGCTGCTATTGCTAATAATACCTTTATATATACAGCACCTGTCATCCTGAAAGATCCCCAAAGTGCTTCATAGTTTACAAGTATACAGATTGCTTCTCACACCACTGAAATAATGTACAAGTAATACTGTACTAAAGTGGTTTTGTGTAAGTGAGCAAAGAATAATTTATCCAACTGAAACTATGAGATGAAGGAATGTAGGTAGGGCAGACTGTGAGTACCTGGAATTTGGGCAGGATATTGTTACTAACATGCCTATTCATGTGAAAAGTGCCAGGGCTCCTTTAAAAAAAAAAATTGCAAAATGATCAGCTTCTGGCTTTATATCTCATTGAAAAAAACAGTGCACTCCATGCCATCATTTCTTTGTTATTGAGTATTTTATTGTTGTTATGCCACTTTGGTTAGAGGAATCTGCTCTATAATTAAATGGTTCCATTGCTCTTACAATGGACTTTTTATTTCAGTAGAACTGATTGAACAAAAATTCACAACATGCTTTACTGATGACAGCATTTATACACATTCAGAAAGAAATTAAGAGACTGATTTTGCAGGCACTTATTACTAAGTATAGTACTTGCCCTCAGCAGAGCTGCTCATGGTAGTGAGTAGTTTTTCCTTTAAATGCTTGCAAGATTGGGTTCAAACTGCATAGCATGTAACATATTCTACAAACACGACATATGTAAATATGTTAGGAGAAGTGTGAAGAGCAGCAAATTGGCCACATTTTTTGAGTCGAATGACTAAACACAGGGAAGTGAGAGGCTCGGACTGTAGAATTGGATTGTTTTATAGGACTGAGTTTTAGGAATCATGAGCCAAGGAGAAGAGAGACAATTCTTACTGGGATCATTATGTATTAGCCTTTGACAAATACCTGCTAGTTTGAGTTACCTTTTCATTTAAGTTACATTTAAGCCTATGTAAAAACTAGCAGAAAATTATTAAAATTTGGAGATGATTCCTCTGTTAGCAAATGGCAAAACGCTTCAAGCTCTTACCTAAAGTATCCCCAGTGGACTCGGTCAGTGTTGTTTGACTGTTTGTGCACTTTGTAAACTGGTTTTTAAGGGAAATGGGTTGTGTGTGAAACATTTTTTTTTCTTTCTGTGGATTTGCTCACAAAGATGAATGTAAAATTGTCTGAACTATTCTACTTCTCATGGAATAAACTATAAAAGAAAATAAAAGGGCACAATATTAGGGTCCTGGGCTAGCCTAGGCAATTCTGTTGTTGTCAGTGGAACTATTTGCATGAGTAAGGACTATTTCAGTGTGTAAGGGTTTGTAGGATTGGGCCCTTAATCCACCAGCCTGACAAAACTGGAAATAGGGTAGAAAATGGCACAAAATGTATCAAATTTGAGTCAGTCGTAAGAAGATTAGAAACAGAAGCAAATATTAAAATCTATTTTTCTAACTGTCTTATAACTGTAATCTCCTAATCCTATTTTAGGTAGGCATGTTGACCGTTTGTGTGTGTGTTAGGGGAGGATATCTAGCTAAGGTTCACCAACCTTCCCTTCCCTGATTTTCATTCTTGTGTCCTATTCTGACAGGTTGGTTTACCAGTATGTTAACTGCTGGGAAGTTATTCTGCAAGGTAGTGAGCTATGGAAAGGGATAGACAGGAATAAGATGAATTGGAAATAGACATAATTTAAAAGAAGAGGATTAAAAAAAGAGTGCAGCTAGAAAACTTCTTAAAGCTCTGATTAGGAGGCTGGAAATTGAAATCTAATGCACGAATCCTAAGACTTCATCCCAGGAGACCAAATGTTCTCTTCTTTTTCTTGCTGGGAAGGAGCACTAAACAATGAAGGAGAATTTACCAGATTTTGTGATTTCAGCTATAATTACAGAATATAAATATAAAGAACATCTAATTCTTGTCTTAACAAGATTTTCCAAAAGAAAGAATGACAAAGATGTATGTGTGTGTGCATGAAATTTCTGGAGGAAAAGGGAGTATCTTCACCCTAGAGGTCAAGTATCAGAGGGTAAGCGTGTTAGTCTGTATCCACAAAAACGCAAGGGGTCCGGTGGCACCTTAAAGACTAACAGATTTATTTGGGCATAGATGGAGATTTTGGTTATAAGAAAGGCAAAAAAACAAAACAAAAACCCAATAATTTCTTAACCCATAATTCACCCTGGAGACAACAGGAAGAGCTGTTGTCAGAAAGGGCAGTTTTTTATTTCTTGTCTGTTTGACCTGGTTACAAATCAAAATGCCTGGAGACGGGGGTTTTTTATTTTTATGTTTTTGCCTGTTTCTTGTGTTCACTTTTTGGAGAAGTATAAAATATAACTGTTTTGCATATATATGTTTTTTAAAGAAATTTTATGTGCTATAAAATTGAAAGACAACGGCCTGTTCCAGCAGCCAGGCATTGAGGAGCCTGTTCATTTTCAGAACATCTGTAGTAGTACACAGGGGATGCCATAAATTGCAGTACCAGATATGGTCCCTTTATTACTCTGGCCCCTAAATTTTCAATGTTTTACTTGTGTGACTACCATTAAAGTCAATGGGAGATCTGTGCTAACCCCCCACCATACATGTCTATGAAAGTGTGCCCCTGGCTTTTTCTTCCTGTAATCCATTTAGTATCAGAATGGACCCTGTATGTAGTGCATGTACTATGATTTGGTGGATTTCTCAGTTCTATTTGTCCATACAACTGCACAAGGTCTACTTTTCTGGGTATACTCAGGCACTGTAACAATGTAATAGATGATTGTTATCCTCTGGACTTCAGTACTAATTATAATGGGGCAGCTAGATCCTGCAAGTGCTGAACATGGAGAAGAAACCCTCTGAATGGCTTGCCCAGTTCCTTGGCAGGAAAGGAAGTCACTATCTCCATGGCAACATTCTCTCTTCCGCAGCACTTGTGGAGTTCTCACATGGATTGGGACATAGAAGGTGAAAGTAGAGCTGAGGGATGCACCTTCATCCCACCTGTTACCCCTGCCTGTCCCCCAAAGGACTTGTGGCAAGCAAAAGTTCACTCTCCAGGTGACTCTGACTTCCAGAGATTTTCAGACTTCCTGGGATCTGTGGGATTGTGGTCCCACACATCATTTCCTTAGGGACAACCTATGACTCCCACCTCAGCCAGTGTAACAGCGAGGAGGAAAATCTGTGAAAGAAACATTGCAAATCTTTGTCTTGCCCATAAGCCCTTGCCACTGGAGAGCAAACCAGGCCCATGGCTTGTAGTTATTGTACTGATTTGAAATATACTACATATCTCAGAGAAAAAGTGGCTCTGAGGTTATTTTATGTTGTTTGTTTGCAACTGTAATGGGGTGGATATACCCTGATTTCCCTCTTCCCTTGCAAAAAAAAAAAAGAGGGGGAAGGTTCACCCCCACTTCACTGCTGCAAAGGGGGAGAGAAGCCCAGCTGCCTCCTGGGGCTGCGTTCGAGCTGGCAGTTGTGGAGAGAGGAGCAGACGGCTAGACACCAGTAATGGGAGGATGTAAATGGAAGAGTGGGTGCTCTATGAGGGGCCATCACGCTAGGGAGACTCCCCTCACAGGCTGGACCTTCACTGTGGAGGAGCTTTTTCCAGGGCCCAGCAGGCTGCAACAAAGGGCAGCATTTGGACTTCTAGAAGTAAATAATCTGACAGAGCTGTGGCCTATAGCTCCCCATTAATGAGAGGCCACAGGCGTGCGAGCTATTATTCCAGTAAGACTGGGGCTTGCTGTTGGAAGCTCTGGCTCAGCCAAACCCTAACCCACTGGGTATGCACAGGAACTTAAACTGTTACTGCATTTCTGGAACAGGTTTAGTATCCCCTTCAGCGACCAGCACAGCTCTCCATCAGGTAATCATCTTTTGAGACGTCCTTTTCACAAATGAATGAGAAATACAGACCTAAGAAATTAGCCTACCCTTTCTGTTAATAGGTCATGACCAGATACCACAATACATCAGAGCCAACTGTGTTCCTTCAGTGCTCTCACCTTTCCCAAATCCAGGCTAAAAATAATATGAAAATAGAGAATGCATGTCAGTAATGTGGCAGACTAGGATACAGGGCCCCAATGGACAAGCAGAGCCTAAGATATATTTGCACCGTTCACCAAACATACATGTTTTGTACCATCTGGGCAGAGTCCTCCATAAATTCATTGTCATCATCATTAAGAGTTGAGGGACAAAACAGCTCTGTCTCACAACACACAAACGTATGCCCCAAACAGGACAGAATACAGGTCTGTTGCATCTTACGTGCATTTAACATGCATGATTTCAGCTTTACATGGTCGGCAAAAATAAAAAATAAAGAGAAAAATAACAATTTTAATACTGTACCTGTAGTGTGGGCGATTCCACCCACCATTCCACTCAATGTAATTTTGACTATACACGATTTTTGCTTTATGCACTGACTGTGGAACATAGCCCCAGCGTAAGTTGCGACAGACCTGTACCCCAAATTTCAGTCCTAACAAATAAGACGAGTTAATCAAACTGACTCAGCTATGATAGGCCTCAAATCTGCCTAATTTCAAATAAAATCCTGCCAACATCTCTATAAAATGCACACAAGTCAAAGAAATAGACATGAAACCCCATAGGCCATCAACAGAATGCTGGCTCATCAACACTCAGGTTCTGTGAACCAGTTATCCATTCTTAGAGGCACAACATGATTTGTGCATGGCATGCTCTACAGTGTGCAAGTAGAACATACCTGGTTTTTGGACCAAGAATATGTCCAGGGAAGGATTGTTTCGACTCTGAAAGCAAGGAAAGTTGCCATTTCTGCAGGGAAGTGACAGGATGCTTTTAACCAGACTTTTATCTAGTACGTCGGTAGTAGCCAGTTAAGCAAAATAATTTGTACTCCTAAGCAACACATTTGGTTTCTACCTATTCAGTGATGAAGGTTAATATTATCTGGATGCAATGTGCTAATGCAAAATGCATTAGCTATATAACATTAGTGATCTTGACCCTACCCATTGCCAAGTGATTGAGACAAATTGCTGATATGTAATTTTACTTTCATTTTTAAGTGTAATCATATATTCTAAATTGAAATAAGTCTAACACTCAAGAATGTTCATTTCATATTTTAGTGTCTCATTCTCTTGCTGTGGGCTTGTGGAAGGAAAAAATTATCATGTGGTGGCACAAAAATACATTTTTACATTAGATGTGACATACAAAATTGCCTAGCACTCTTCTGGTGCCATTTTCTGACTCTTTATTTTTGCAATGCATTGTACATTGTTTTTCTTGTGTTTTAATTGTTGCTACAGTGTCAATTCTTAACATTGAGCTATAGCATTTAGCTGCATTATAGATTTATTTTTTTTATGTACTGCAGTGCTTCTACCTAAGTAAATTGAAGTAGACATCTCATCAGCCGGGAGATCTTCACCTTTTCCTCCATGCTTTCGGTTCTCATTCCATATATCTAATTCTTAACACTGGTGCAAACCTGTTTCATTGCTAATAGCAGTGCCCTCTATTTCCCAGTGTTACCAGTTTATAGGAAAAGTTAATGCAGCATGTGATTACGATTTTCTGAAATAAGTGATAGTCATAGCATTTTTGAAATATTTGCAGTTGTGTTAGCTCTCAGCATTTCCCCAAACTTGCAGCTGTAGATTTAGCAGGAAGGGAACTTCAGCTATATGTGGATTAATGTGGAACAATAAAAAGAATGATCGGGACCTACTGGGCCAGCGTACCAGATGCATGTGGATGGAGCATAGTTGATTACAGAGCAGCATTGCCCATTTGTTTATGACTATTTCATTTTTGTATCTTATGAATACAAGTTGCAATTCCTCAGAAGCTGGCACTGTACACATCAGTTGCAGGTCAGTATTAATAATTTGGAACTCTATAATTTAGCAAAAGAAACCCCTTGCTCTTTTCCAGTTTTGACTATGTGACTTCAGTAACTACTGGATATCACCCCTAGTTTCTTACACTCCGGTTAGTAAATGTGAGGAGAGGTTTTCCCCTTCCTACAGAAACAGCAGCTATGCCTTTCAAAACCTAGAAATACAATGCTCCTGGATGAGCCAAAGCCTTGAATCAATAAAGTACTTTAAACACATGCCTAACCTGATGCAGCTGAAGAATCCCAAGTCTTGCTCTTGTTCCTCTGAATTCCCATTTGAATAGTGACTGATGTTTTCCAGTGGTGATAAGAATGTAGGGCCTCATTCTATTATAGTGGTGGAAATTACGAGTAATGTAGCCCCAGTCAAATCAGTGTTGTTACTTAGGTAGGAAACTTGGCAAATCAGACTCTTAGAGCATTAAGTTTATACTTCTGGGTATGAAACTTCCTCAGATCTGTTTTTCTGAGAGACAGTTGTCTTTCTTCCCAAGCATCTCTATGGAATACACTGTGTGCTGCGTGGATGCTCATGGGATATTGATGGCTACAAAAAGATTGTGGCCTAGAATAGTGACAGAGTGAGAATTATGCAGAAAAATAACCTTCAATTAAGTAGAGGCGAGTAAATATTTGAGAAGGTGTGAGATTAGTTTGCTTCTTAGCTCTAAAAGAACATATTTTAGCCAGTTAGGGGAACACTTTCCCAGATTTCCAACTGCAGATGAAGGCTGTATCTTTCTTGAAATGTTCACTCATCAAAACAAGTCAGTTTCTTGAATAAAACATAATATATGAGATGATGAACAATAGAGATTATTTTTTTACACAAGTTATTGATTTATAGCAAAAAAAAAAAAAGCGCAACCACCTAAGCAGTTAATGTCCATGGAACAAAGCTGATAACCGTGTGTTATTCGTGTCAGCATTGAACAGAAGAATTCAGAGATTCAAAGTCCTGAGTACATGGCATGGCACTGTGACCCAGCATCTTAGAAGGCTTAGAGTAAAAAGAACTGATTGTGGGAACTGAGGTAGATACAATTGGCTCGCACTGATCAGAAGTTAAACCACGTTCAGGTCATACTGCTGACTGACAGAAAGAGTACATGTCACCAGCCATTTGCAAATACTATTAGTGGTCTTCTGCCATAAGAAATATTGGTTTGACATAGTGTTTTGAACTTGGCCTTCTGAGGAGTTCAGCGCTACAAATTTTAGCTACAAGCTTCTATATAATATTCCTGTATTGTTATGTGCAGCCCTACATCCAATACTAGCCACGGGCCTTTCCAGGTAGATTGACAGCACTTTGAACTGCAGCTAACTAGTGCCTAAGTAGAGACTCATACTCACTTAATTTATAATCCAAGTCAAGTTTGAACTCAGACATCCAGAGATAATGCTACTTAGCTCTCTGAATATGGTATACAATTTCATTTCTGCATCAATACCATGACTTCTATGAATTAAGAGGCCCAGTCTTACTCCCACTGCGTGTAATGGGAGTTTTGGTATTGACTTCAAAGAGAGCAGGTTAAGGCTTAAATTCAAAGGAGCCCAAGTTTGGATCTGCATTAAAATCAAATTCCAGTGACATTTTTAAATCTTTATTTTCTGCACTGCAGTTCAGTCAGTATATAGTGTCCATAACTAGACATGCCAAGCCCACAGCTATTAAACTGAAGATAAATTGTAATATGGTTTAAATTATAGCATGAGAGTTTAGTGTATTGGATAACAACTGTATTTGTTTTAGTTCACACAGGAGAGTGTGTGTGCATGAGCAAATGTGTAACTGGCACTCCGCCTTCCCCCTCCCCACGCTCTCCCATATAGGGCATTTGCTATCACAGTTCAGGTGACAGGCACAGCCCTAAGTCATCTTTCCAGCATCTCACAAGCTAACGTTACCTTCTGAAAAACAACTTTGTTCTTCATTTTTTTAGTGGCTAAAATGTCTGCGGGGCTCATGAAAGGTGCTCCGTTGGCAACCATGGAGCCAGAAGTCCCCTGTTTAGTCATGGTACTAGCGGAGTATTAACAGCAGCAATATGTGCTTTGCCAGTGGGCCTCAACCGTCTAGAACACACTCACCCCACAGTAACTCTGATTTTCTCCCCTCCCCACATTTTTTATTTTTCTCTGTCCTTTTTATCTTATCACATTATCAATTTATCTTCACCATTTTAGTATCAGTCATTTGTCCCACTTGTGCAATTGTCCTTAATACCCCCTTCTCTCTTTCTCTCTCTTTCTCTCTGCCTAACTCAATTTCCCATTTCTCTGGTCTCCTTCTTTGCGCTGATATTCTTAGTTTCTGTTTTTCCCATTTTTATAGTTTTGTATATTTGGGGGAAATATGCACAATAGCCAATGAACCGTTATATGTATTATTCTATTAGAGATATTCTGATGTCCTGAATGTCTTGCAAACCTTTTGTTTTGTTTTGTTGCTAGACAACACCTCCCCCTCCTTTTTTCTTTCTGTTGCTGTTGCCATAGCACCCCCATCAGTTCAAGCACAAATGACAGAGAACAGCCATCACTATATAAATAGGTTGTTTTTAAGTGCAGTTCCTGCCCCATGGCATAAGCTGCTTGTTCCATGTTATCTGAACAGAGAATTTGAATCATGTCACTTTTGCCCCTTAAAGCACCATGGCTACACTGAGGCCGACTGGTTTGGAAGGGAAAATAGATATCACTTCAAAATAGTCCCTGTTTCCACAGCTAAAGAATTGTAAACCAGTGTCAGTCACTTTTTCAACCTGTAGGGTAAGCAGTTTTCCATGAAAACTCCAAACCCCAGTCAATATGTGTATGTACTTGCTTAGTTTAGAAGAATAAAAACCAGAAGCAAGTTTGTATGGGCTGGAGGGTCTAAAATTGACTGCAAAGAGGTGGAACTCACTACCTTAACCAAAATACCAAGGTATGCATAAGCATGATTGTGATTTAACTTACATCAATTTTACATTCATGTAACTCCACTGGGCCTGATTTTTCACGATCTTGCAGTAAAGCTGATTGGAAATTTTGCAATGGAAGGTCCCTGTTGAAAATGGTATTCATCAAAATCAAAATGTTTTGCTGGAACATAGTACTTTTGACAAAATTTTACAGAAATAAATATGAAATGATTCCAAATCAAAATATTATTTTGTTTTGAATTTTATATTAATTTTAATATAAGTATATGTATAATTACACTTAATATGTATGTATATATATTATAATAATTTGACATTATCTAAACAGAATGTGGGATAAGGTTGTTTTGATGTTGCCAAATCAAAATTTTAAGTAATTTTCATTCCACAATTTTGTTGTTGTTGAAATTCTAACTCTTCATCCCAATTTGGAATGAAAACAAATTTCAGAATGTCAGAATTTCCCACTGGATGGAAATTCTGTTTTCTGACCAGCTCTGCGTTGCAACTTGTATAATTTACACCTGTGCAAATGGAATACCAGATCAGCATGGTGTCCTTTTATACCCTACTTTGCACTACTGAAAATGATTGCACAAAGACAGTCAGGCTTATTGACTGCAGTGGAGTTAGTCTTGATTTATAATGAAGAGAGAAGAGAGTCAGACCTACAGTGTTCAATGTGCATGTCTCACATTCAAGGTACAATTCATCAACTGTTATTAATGGATGTCATGGTTTGTGTGCTTACGAGAAGTATATTAAATTGTTAATGAAGAAATGTAAGATATATCATATGGCTGTAATTTAAATTGAAAAATAAAAACAAAATTTAAGACCCTTTGAGTTTAGGTTGAAACTCCACTATTAACTTACTGCATATAAGCTTGTGATGTCAGGTGTAAGAATGTATATTGTGTTTAGAGCTGCAGTGTGCCTAGGTGAGTTAAGGACAGAGTAACAGCTTTATATTAATAATTATAAGGTTGTCCAGTATAATCTTTATATGTACAGGTCTATAGATGTGTGTGTATATGTATACATTGTTTTTATGATTATATTTATTATAATTATTATCTGTGCGTTATTTTATCCTCATGGTTTCACAAGCAATCTTAGCACTGGGACTATAATTCACACGAGGTAAAGCCTTGAGTTAGTTTTGTAATCCCTGTGCTCACAAATGAACCAATAAGGTTAAGAATACTATCCCACAGCTACCAGTTCTGTATATGTTTACTGCCATTTTTCTTCTATATCTGATATTTACAGTTCTCTCCAGTACACCCAGAATATTTAAAGAACATAATGCCATTCTGAGGCCTTGACAGCCTTTTAAACACTAACTCTTCGTTGTGGCCAGCATATATTTTTCCTTATTGTTGTGGAAGGAAATGTTATAAATGTATTTATCCCAACTATAATGAAAATAAAATGTAAACCCACCTCATTTATTTCTTGAAGTAATTTCTTCATATTGCTCTGTGTGTGTTTGTGTGTGTGTGTGTCCCCTTTAACAGGATGTGAGGATTGTTGGTGGTAGCTTGTCATTAATATAGTACATGCTCAGGTATAAAAATAATACAATATCCATAGTAGTATATTTGTATGGTATTATCAGAATCCTGTCATCAAATGCGTATACTATAGTATTCACCCACGAAAACTTATGCTTCAATACATCTGTTAGTCTTTAAGGTGTCACAGGAATCATTGTTGCATACTACACTACTGTTACTGTTATTGATCATTGGGAACTGCCGCTAACTTTCTTAATTATATATTTAAAAGTGCATTAGTATTCCCTAATAATGGATTTTTTAAAATGACTGCTTGTACCATACTGTTCCTTCACTCCTGAATGCCTGTGTATTGTTGCATTAAACCTTACACTGAATTATCAAAATGCTGCAGATAATATAGTACCATGAGACATGAACTTAATATCCAGTCATGCAAATCCTCATTCATTGAGTATCCCCAAAACAGTTAATAGGGAGTAATGTCTTCTTGGGTATGTAAAGATTTGCATGATTAGGTCCTTATTTTGTGATGCATCTTCCAAGTAAAGCATTTTGGGATTAAGTTTATGGCATTAAATCATATAGAACAGAAGGAGAATAAAATTAGGAGAGCAAGGAAAGAAACATCTTTTTTTATGTATATGAACATTAAGAAGAGATGCAGTTGAGTTGGTAAGGGGGATGTAGAGGACCAGATCGTTAGTTGTTGTAAATTGAAGTTGTTCCATTGACTTCACAAGTTAATTTTAAATTGATGCCAGCTGAGTGTCTGGCCCATAGGAAGGCTGTTGCAGATGTCAGAGGTCAGGAGCTGCAGAGAAGCAGACTCTTCTACCAACAGTGGAAAGATTGTGTACATTGATGTAGTGTCACATTATATCCCCAAACTGGAGACCTCTACATTTTATAATTTTCCTGAAATTTACTCTGCTGGAGGGATTCACTCATACTGAAATTAAAGATAATCACCTTTCTCCCTTCCCCCACAAGTCTGGGGTTTTCAGGCATCTGTGTTGGTATGTACAGCATACAGTTTGTATGCAGCTCAGAAAACAGGCAGAATGATATTGAATGTTCTTCCCCTTCTCCCTGAAACACATACGTATCCTGTTCTAGTATTGATGCCATGAACTAGGTTTCACTGAATATGAGAGTATTTAAGAGAAAGAAACATTGGCAGGTTGTTCAGACTCAAATTTGACCTGATTTAGAATTACTTTAATACAATGAAAAATGCCTGTTGCTGATTTTCCAGCATAATAAAAGTAGCCACTTATCACAGGATGAGATCAACCCCTAAAAAACATTGGTTAACCTACCAAAGAAAAAAAATCACAACTCCCACTTAATGGCAAGTGTCCAGGATGGACATTATCTGACAACGTTCTCAGCATTTGTGGAATTGAACCCATTAGGAGCTCATCTTGCTGGTCTGTAGTAATTTAGTTCATGACAACTGGTCCTAGATTTGTGTCATAATAAGAGCTTTAAACATTTGAAGCAGAAAGAGGAGCACCCAGGCAGGCAAACAGACCATTGGTGTGATTTGATTACTGCTTTTCTGGGACCTGATCAAAAGCCCCCTGAAATGAGTGGCAGTGTTTTCATTGTCTTCAGTAGTTTTTGGATCAAGTCCTTCCTTGGTTCTGAAGTGGACTGATTGCTGTGTGTTGTGCTAGTAGTTGGACTTTCCATCAGTTGTTGGCTGAAGTCTTCAGACATCATTTTGATTAGTTTTCTTTGCGCATGTGAATTGCTATATTAGATGACAGAACATTTTAATGATTAGAGCTGTAATGTAGTTTTAGTTATGCGAAATTCAGAGGTGGATTAAGAGCAGTACGGTTTGTATCCCAGCTCTGTGGTCTGCAGAGATCCATATGCAGAAGTGAATTAGCCCACCCCAGCAGCTTGCAAACCACCTGCTGAGATGAGATGAGGTTGACTTGGCTGCCTCGCTAGGGAACAAGATCAAGGAGTTGGGAGTGAGAGAAAGATGAGTACCAATGTGGCTGAGGGAGGGCTGGAAAGGAGGATTTGTCTTTGGGAGCAGAGAGTGGGAAGAACACTCTCTCATGGGGACCCTTGTATTTTTGGAGGATCCATTCTTCACATTCTGAACTCAACATTTATGAAGTGGGAACAACAAAAAGCAGATATAAGGGATTATCTGCTTTATTGCTGCTCGTTTTATGTAAAAATGGTCACAGTAAAAGATAGCATTTCATTGACCTAGTTTTGCAATGATTCTCAAATCACTTGGCTTTTGCATTTCCACCATTTGGCTGGCGTGCTGCTTTAGGGCTTTTTAATAATCTCTTCCTTTCTTTCTTCTTTTCCAGCTACTCTTGGTGTTCTTCAGGAGAACTCATTAGCCATTCTGGAGATGGACTTGCTGTCTGGAACCTACCTCTTGGCAGTCTTATTAGCCTGCATTGTATTTCAGTCCGGTGCCCAAGAGAAGAATTATACTGTGAGGGAAGAACTGCCGGAAAATGTCCTGATTGGCAATTTGCTTAAGGATCTGAACTTGACACTGGACCCGGATGTGTCCCTTTCATCACCTCTTCAGTTCAAGCTTGTGTATAAGACTGGGGATGTGCCATTAGTCCGGGTGGAGGAAAACACTGGTGAGATATTCACTACTGCCAACCGCATAGACCGGGAGAAGTTGTGCTCTGGCATTTTTAGTGAGAACCGCTGCTTTTATGAGGTGGAGGTAGCAGTTTTGCCTGATGAAGTCTTCAGACTGGTCAAGATCAGATTCCTGATAGAGGATATCAATGACAATGCTCCCCTTTTCCCCTCAACAGTCATTAACATCTCCATTCCTGAGAACACAGCCATTAATTCCCGCTATTCTGTCCCTTCTGCCGTCGATCCTGACATTGGAGTGAATGGCATTCAGCATTATGAACTTCTTAAGGTGGGTGTCTTTTATTCTTCCATAGTACTGTGTGTTTTGATGTCACTACTAGTCCACAAACTTTGCTGGTCTTCACTAGATCACTGAAATGCAGAAGTACCCTATATTGCCATCCTAGAGATGCACCATATTTGTCCTAAAATGTTAAGTGTGTGCCCCTATTTAAAGCACATCATGTTATCACTTTGTGAAGATCTGTGTATATATGTATGTGTGCACACTGTTACCTGATAAATAACATGATGTGCATGTATGTCTGTGCTAAGTGTCCACCAATCTGTTAAGGGGTATATGATTTTTATGCAACGGGCCAAAAGTCTTCTCAGACCACTAAGGCATTTACTCACCAATCACAGTGTGACAGGCATGTTTACAAGAGCTTGCGATGGACTAAATTCTTCCTACTGCTTGCAAATTAGATTTGAACAGTGGAAAATCAGCCCAGGGGAACCTTTTTCCATTATAAAAGACACAAGGAAGGTTCATTGACTCTCTGTTATATTAGTGTAAAGCATGAATAACTCCAGATTTACTCCTGTGCATCTGAGATCAGAATTTGACCCATAAATGCATCAAGAAAACTTTCAAGATTATTGGTCGGATCCTCGACTGGTGGCAGTGGAGCTATAATGATTTACATCAGCTAAAGATCTGGCCCAGTAAACAGAAGGTGTACTATAGAGGTTTCCAACTCATAGCAATTTTATTTGTCAAGAAGGAAGGTTTATTTGTTTTTTGTCATATATACACACACATTTTGTAAACAGCCCGTATGCTAGCATGTGCTTAGTGCATATGATTAGCAGCCCTGGCAGTGAGGCATTTGAAAGAACAAAAGAGACCTGTAAAGTGGACATAAAAGGACAGATATAGATGAGCACTTCCAAAGAAGGAATGACTAGTCCCTCCACTGAACTGACTTGATCAGATTGTTTCTCTAATGATTGGGTAGGTCTGTGGGGGAGAGAGGGGAGGGGAGTTACGTTATTCTCAGTGGCCATTGTAACAATGCCAATTTGCTTGTAACAAGCAGGGCATTTGACATTACATATCAGAAAGTACTGGAAAATACCAGCTTCTCTCTCCTTTGGCAATGAGAGGGGATGGGCTGAAATGCAGATAGATGTGGAATAGAGAATAAAAGAATAAAATGTAAGTGTGTGGAGATAGATGAGGAAGATTTATGGTCACTGCAAGGAGACAATTGCAGGCAGATAATTGTTTGACATAAAGTTATGTGGCTCTCAAGTGAAGGTTTCTCTGTATATGGGTGTCCTTAACTGGAGAGTTCAAAACAAAAACTAGTTAAATCCTAAAACCTATTGGAATAGCATATGAGAGGCTGAAAATGTTCCTGCTCCCTGAAGGACTTGGGCATATCTCTGCACAGTTCACTAGACAGTCTCTCTCGACAGCAAGCATCCTGATTTACTGGCCGCCTCCTGCAAGAATGCATAATGGATGCAGGCTATTGCATCATTTGGCTGGCTAGATATCTAACAAACACTGAGACTGGTACTTGCCAGCAATTTAATAAAAATAAAATACTGCTTAATTTTAGTTTTTTTAAAAGTAGCTTACTGCCTGAATTACTTGAGGTGAAGTGGATACTAGCTAATGACAAAGGGAGGAAATTATCACTTGTCTTTATGGAAAGCTGTTAAAAAGCAGCAGCATTCCTTTTAAATTTCTCACACACTTAGGATCTGTGATGCACAGGCAACAAAGGGGCACTTCTGTGGTCTTGTGGACGTAGGCTGTGTAGGTCCTGACTGCTCGTTAAAAATAATGGGAAGGCTTCACACGCCTTGGGCATGCAGAAGCTCATGGCATTGGAGGTGTTAATAGAGTAATCTTTTGACTTTCAAAAAGTCATCACAAGTCTGGCATATTTTGAGAGGAAAGTGTTATTGTGATTCATTGGTGATCTTCATTTGTTAACTGTGGTTTTAGGTGGATTTACAGTAAATAGGTAATGGAAAATGATTTATTTAAAATGACCCTCAATGTTGCAGTGCTGGGTGGAAATCTAATTCATCTTAACATTTTTTCTGAAGAAAATGAAGCAGAATGAGTTGAGGCTGGCTAAAGGGGAAAAAGAAGGGCTTTAACAACTATGTCATGGGGGGAAAAAAGAAATACTGGAGTGGTAGTAGACCCATTAATAAATGAGGAGGGAATGACATTAATGGTGACTCTAAAATGGCTGAGCTACTGAATTGCCTTTGTTATAAAACCTAGCCTTTAGCAAGAAAAATAAAAGAGGCTTTGGAGAATTCAGAAAGAATGAAAACCTTGTTAATAAAGGGAAACCAATGTGAATATTGGTATCTGTAGAAATCAGCCAGTACATTTACTATGCATTGCAACGTTCTTAAGAGAATTAACTAACAAACTTAATGGACAACTTGCAATTTAAAAAAAAAAGAGTAATGAAAGTACAATTTCAATGTGTGAGCATCCACATCAGAACACCCCACATTGTTCCTTGGTCCCAGCCAAGAAACAATGTGGAACAAATGTGGTATCTGTTTTTAAAAAGAAAAAGAGCAGTTCTACCAAATAGCGTTCAGTGGACCAAATTCTCCTCCCAACTACACCATACTACCTTCTTTATAACAGTGGCGATGCCTGTTATGTTTGAGAAATTGAGATCAGAATTATGCCCAGTAAATTGAACTTTTAAACCTAGTTAAATAATGGAGCTATTCTTAAGAGGAGAAAATAGTCTATCAGTATCGAGGTGATAACAGAACCATGAGCAGAAAGCAACATGCCTTTTATGGTATAAAGAATAAATTTTAGGTAGGCTTGGTCTAGCAGTTCCATGATCAATGTCAGCTTGCACTGACTTTAGTGAGAATTTTGCCTGAATAAGGGCTGAGAAATCAGACCTGAAAATATTTATTTTAATCCTACTGAAGTGGGAATAATTTCTCTGTTACCCTTGGGCCCCGTTATACTGCATCAGTAGTGCATCCACATTCTGGTGACTATTACTGGCATCAGGAGGGGGGATCCCTGGGCTGGGGTGGTTCTATAACACCCTTCCCTCTGTACCATGAATGCAGCATCTGACTCAGAGGATGTCCCAGGGTCTGAGGTCAGGATGCTGCCAGGGCATTGTTGCTCTTGCTATACTCTCTTATTCTCAGCTGATCACAGCTCTTACGGGAGGCGGGGGGAGGTATGGGCAGTCTGAGCACAAGTTAGAGTAGCTTTGAGGCTGCTTTTAATTGAGGTGGATGGAGAGTTGCAGGGAGTCCCTCAAATAGAAAGGTTGGGAGTTTGGTACACATGGAGTTTGTGGCGGGTATAGAGAGATGCAAACCCTTGGTGTGTGCAGTGGACTCAGCCTGCAGAAGCAACAAAGTGACTGTGTAGTAAATATACTGCAACAAAGTGGCTGTGTTGTTCTAGATTTAAACACAACAACCAATTTGCAACTCATTTGCAACAACCACAAGCTGTACAGTACTTCCAGGGCATTATCTACTTCTAGCCCTTTATTGACATTTTACTTTTTAATATTTTAGCTAAGCCTTACTTGCTGCCTGCTTGAGTGCAGAGTTTATTTGTGATACGTGGAGAAGATTATTGCTACATAAATATTTATCTGTGAAACAACCTCACACTCAGAACTCATCTGAACTGCTTAAGGTCCTTAATAGCCAGGTTTTCAAGCAGTCTTAATTCTGGTTGGAAATATGACTACTTTCAGATGATTTTTCAGCAGTACCTGCTTTCCTCAACATTTATACTGTTAAAGGCATTCAATATATGTGATTGCCTTTAATATACAGTAATGATAGCATTACACCTCTCCAGATGAGGTAAAAGCAGTCAAAATTGTTGCATTCTAATTCATTAGAATATTGCAAAATACATTATTAATCAGTTACAAAGTCATTTTGATATAAGAGTATGCTCAGTGCATTTTTGATAAAACAGAACAAATCATTATTTGAATCTATTGCCTATTATTAAAAATCTATGTAGTTAGCACCTTGGTAACTAATTATCTAATTTTAAATAGGAATAGTTTTTCCAGGTAAGTATATTTGACCCAGTTCCTGCAGTGAGCTCCACACAAGCACAGGAATATGCTCCAATGGAACTCGTTGCAAGATTGAGGCCATTACTTATACTCTTCTAATGCAGGATTTAATTTGTCTAGTGTTCTGCACAGAAATTTTATAGAGATTTCCTTTTAGAAAGCTTATACTGACCATCTGAGGCTAGCATCCAACCCCCTCTTTCCTGTCCATTTTTTCTAGGTTTCTAGGATGTGCCTCAGTAGGCAAGAACTTCTAATAAATAGCTAAGTGATTCATTGTAAAACACATTAAAACTTTATAACTGACTCTCTGCTTCAACTGTACTAGTGTTTGAAGTATCTGAACTCTAACAGGCAGGCAGTTCCATCTATCCTGTGTGTTACTTCCTGTGGTGCTTGCTTAGAGAAGGCTGTAGGGAGGACAGATAGGAGAAGTGCTGACTGAGTTTCAGAAAAAGACTGTTTTTATATTTGCATAAAGGACCAGAATCTAGCAGAACAAATAGCATCTAGATAGACTTAAATAAATCACACACATTGTTATCCTGCCTAAGAGACTGTTTGCAGGTTGTAAAAAATTTTCGCCAATCCTGTTAGTGCAGTAGCAATTGCAATTGGTCAGACACTGCAAGAATACATTACTAATTACTTCAGATAGGTTTTCAATAGGTTGCACTATTTTAGAATATAACACTTTAGCAGCACATAGTAAGTTAGGTTCCCTTTTTTCTAAGAACGTTCTAAGAAAATATACAGTTATGCAAGTCATTTTCTGCTGGTAGCCAAAGGAATTTGCTATTCTAATTTAGACATAGACACAGCACTTTCATAGATTTACAAATTTCAAGGCCAGAAGGGACCATTGTAATCATCTAACTGACCTCCTGTATAACACAGGCCATAGAGTTTTCTCAAAATAATTCCTAGATCAGATCTTTTAGAAAAAAATCCCATTTTGTTTTACAAATTGTCCATGATGGAGAATCCACCATGGCCTTTGGTTAATTACTATCACTGTTAAAAAAAATTACACCTTATTTACAGTCTGAATTTGTCTAGCTTCAACTTCCAGCCACTGGATCATGTTCTACCTTTCTCTGCTAGACTGAAGAGCCCCATTGTGAAATATTTGTTCCCTGTGTAGATGCATAGACTTTAATCAAGTCACCTCTTAAACTTCTCTTTGCAAAGCTAAATAGATTGATCCCCTTGAGTCTATCGCTATAAGGCATGTTTTCTAATCGTTTAATTGTTCTTGTGACTTTTCTCTGAATTCTCTCCAATTTAACAACTTAATTCTTGAGTTGTGGACACCAGGTAAAATAGCCTCTCTAGTTCGACTCAAGATTCCCGTTTATGCGTCCCAGGATTGCATTAGCTCTTTTGGCCACAGCATCACAGAGGGGAGCTCATGTGCAGCTGATTATCTCCCTTCCCACAAATCTTTTTCAGAATCTCACATCCTGTAAGTATGGCCTATGTTCTTTGTTCCTAGATTAATATGTTTACATTTAGCTGTATTAAAATGCATATTGTTTGCTTGTGCCTTGTTTACTACGATCCAGATTGCTCTGTATCAGTGACCTGTCCTCTTCTTTGTCACTCTCCCAATTTTTGTGCAGACTTTATCAGTGATGATTTTATGTTTTCTTCCCAGTCAATGATACAAATGTTAAATAGTGTGGAGCCAAGAACTGATCCCTGTGGGACCCTACTGGAAACATACCTAGTCAATGACAATTTCCCATTTACAGTTACATTTTGAGACCTATCAGTTGGCCAATTTTTAATCCATTTAATTAGTGTGCCATGTTAATTTTATGTCATTCTAGTTTTTTATCAAAATGTCATACACTAACAAATCTAATACGTTAGAGAAGTCTAAGTATATTATGTCAACACTATCTCTTTTATCAGTGAAGCTTGTAATCCCATAAAAAAGTATATCAAGTTAGTTTTCACAGGATCTATTTTCCACAAAACCATGTTGATTTGCATAAATTGTATTACCCTTTTAAATGTTTTTATTAATTGAGTCCTGTATCAGCTGCCCCATTATCTTGCCCAGGTTTGTTGTCAGGCTGAAAGGCCTATAGTTATCTGGGTCATCTCATTTATCCTTTCAAATAATTGGCATAACATTGGTTTTATTTGTCTTCTGGAATTTTCCCAGTTTCCAAGACTACTGAAAATCAACATTAACTGTCCATTATTTGGTTATTTGGACCTGTTGACTTTAAAATGTGCAACTTTACTAGCTTCTCTTTAACATCCTTCAGAGGTACTAGCGGAATGAAAAGAATATCATCACCACCATATATGAGATTACGGTATATCATCTGATTTTTTCCCAGATGCAGAACAGAAATCTTTGTTGAACACGTCTGCCTTTTCTGCATTATTAATTACTATTATTGAGAATTCTACCATTTCCATCTAATAATAGACCAATGCCATTGTCAGGATTATTTTTGTTCCTAATATGTTTAAAAAACTCCTTCTTATGGGCCTTAACTTTCCTGACCACAGGTTAAGGCCACAGGTTTCTCCTTGTGGCCTTTTGCTTCCCTTATAAACTTTCTACAACTCAGAACTTCTGATTTGTATTCATAACATCAACTTCTTCTTCAAGTGCTTGCTCATATCCATTCCAGTTAGGGTGTGTGCGCGCTGCGTGCACGTCCATCAGAAGATTTTTACCCTAGCAACACTAGGTGGGTCGGCTGGCGCCCCCTGGAGTGGCGCCGCCATGGTGCCAGATATATACCCCTGCCGACCCAACCGCCCCTCAGTTCCTTCTTACCGCCCGTGTCGGTCGTTGGAACAGTGGAGTGCGGTTTTACTGACCTCCACCTCCCTAGCTACTCATAGTTCTCTAGTTATTTTGTTGTGTATATAGTTCAAAGTTATATAGTTCAGAGTTAATTTTTATTGTTCATAGTTAGTGTATAGTTAAGAGGGATTCAGGGATTAGCCCCTTCCCCGAACCTGGTGCCGGGGCCCATGCCCGGTTCACCAGGTTTCAAACCGTGCTCGGCCTATCATAAGCCGATGCCGACAGGAGATCCACACGACTCCTGCCTTAAGTGCCTCGGGGAATCTCACCTGACAGATAAGTGTCACATTTGCAAGGCTTTTAAGCCGAGAACAAAAAAGGAAGTGGCTCTTACCCCTCCGCCTTCGGCACTGAGCACTGGTCAATCGGCAGGCAGAAGCACCTCCTCGGCACCGGACCGCGCCGGTACTGCCAAGGCCTCTCGGCACCGGCACCAAAGTCGACTTGGCACCGCTTCCTCTCCCCGAGATCGAGAAAGCTGTGGTTGAGCTTACTATTCCATCCACGCCAGAGACATTCTCAATGGCGAGGGATTGCCATGACAGAGTCGATGCTGCCTCAACTACCGGCACCGCCAGTGCAGGTAATACAGTCTATCGGCAAGCCTGCCTTGATAAGACCATCCTCTGTCGGCACAGCAGAGCAGCGCACCATTCATGATCACGGTCCTGCAGACGTTCCAGGTCCCGTTAGCGCTCCCGCTCCCGACGCCGCTCGCAGCGTTCTCTTCCTCGGTACCAGTCGCACTCACAGTACTGGTTGGTATCCCGTTCGCCGGCCCACTACTCTCGGCACTGTTCCAGCTCCCGGCACCGCTCCAGGCACCGTGACTCCCGTAGCTGCTCTCGATGTTGAGCCTCGAGATCTTGGTCGACCTCCCGGCACCACTCCGGTCGCAGGTCCCAGTCTCGTTCCTGGTACCAGTATGCCTCCCGGTACCGGTCCCCGGTGCCGAGTAGAACAAGGTCTGCTAGAGACAGAGACTCTGCCTAGGGCTTTTCAGCACCTCCGTGGCCATCCAGACATGCATCAGTGTCCTCCCACGCGGACAGCTCTTATGCTCAGGACCACGATTCTGAGGTGCCCACCAGAGTCTTCTAAGAGGCCCAGGACCAAGGACCCCATCAGTGGTCTTTCTGGACACCTTGGGCATACCACCAGGCCCAAGGCGTACCAGTAGTTCCGTCCCACTGTGTCTCATCAGAGCACCGAGTGCCAGAGATGACGGTTAGCCGTCTCCCTCTGACTGCTGCGGAGGAAGCCCCAGCTCACCCATCGGACTCCCAAGTTCCACTGGAGCAGGAGGTCACCCAAGAGCAAGAGGCCACACAGGACCCGCTTATCGCCAGCATCTCCTCTTTCTCTTCTCCAGATAAGGCGGTGGCAGGAACATCCTCCTCGGACCCTCCTCCAATTGACCTGAGAGCCCATCAGGACCTCCTAAGGAGGGTAGCACTCAATATGAACCTCCAGGTGGAGGAGGTCCCGGAGGTAGAGGATCTGGTAGTGGACATTCTATCGGCGGATGCCCCCACTAGAGTGGCCCTACCGTTGATTCGAACCATCCAGGTGAATGCCAATACTATATGGCAGTCCCCCGCCTCTATCCCTCCTGCGGCCAGGGAAGTCAAGTGTAAATATATGGGTGCTCTCTAAAGGGTACGAGTACTTGTGTGTCCATCCTCCTCCTTGCTCACTAGTCGTCCAGTCCGTTAATGAGAGGGAATGCTATGGCCAGCAGGCGCCAGCCCCGAAATCGAAGTAGGCTAGGCAAATGGACCTACTAGGCCTCAAGGTGTACTCGGCAGGGGCCCTACAGCTCCGGGTGGCAAATCAACAGACCTTGCTTAGCCGCTATAATTATAACACCTGGGTGGCAGTGGGAAAGTTTATGGAGCTTCTCCCTCAAGACTCCCGCTAAGAGTTTGCTGCCCTCTTGGAGGAAGGGAAAAAGGTGGCCAGAACTTCCCTCCAGGCCTCTTTGGATGCAGCAGACTCAGCAGCCAGAACTCTGGCCTCGGGTGTTACCATGAGGCGCATCTCATGGCTTCAGTTTCAAACCTCCCACCGGAGCTGCAGTATACCATTCAGGACTTGCCATTTGATGGTAAAGGCCTCTTCTCGGAGAAGACTGACCCCAGGCTGCAAAGCCTGAAGGACAACAGGGTCATAATGCGCTCTCTCGGCATGCATACGCCGGTGACCCAAAGCAGGCCTTTCCGTCCCCAGCCTCACCGCCCATACTCTGTGCCTAGACAAAGACAGGAGTTACTATGGTGCAGTGTGCAGTTACTGGTGAGAATATGTTTCAGGTTGGCAGGTTGTCTGTGGGCAAGGACTGGCCTGCCACCCAAGGCCAAGCACTGAGGTACAACCACATCTGCTCTAACCCCTCAGACAGGGACCAACACCTATAAAATCTCCACCAAGCATTCTCAAAACTACAATACCTGCACAAGGAAATAAGGAAACAGATCAACAGAGCCAGATGTGTACCTGGAAGCCTCCTACTGCAAGACAAACCCAAGAAAGAAACCAACAGGACTCCACTGGCCATCACATACAGTCCCAAGCTAAAACCCCTCCAATGCATCATCAGGGATCTACAACCCATCCTGGACAATGATCCGACACTTTCACAGGCCTTGGGTAGCAGGCCAGTCCTCGCCCACAGACAACCTGCCAACCTGAAACATATTCTCACCAGTAACTGCACACTGCACCATAGTAACTCTAGCTCAGGAACCAATCCATGCAACAAACCTCCATGCCAACTCTGCCCACATATCTACACCAGTGACACCATCACAGGACCTAACCAGATCAGCCACACCATCACCGGTTCATTCACCTGCATGTCCACAAATGTAATATACGCCATCATATGCCAGCAATGCTCCTCTGCTATGTACATCGGCCAAACTGGACAGTCTCTACAGAAAAGGATAAACTGACACAAATCAGATATTAGGAATGGCAATATACAAAAACCTGTAGGAGAACACTTCAACCTCCCTGGACACACAATAGCAGACCTTAAGATGGCCATCCTGCAGCAAAAAACTTCAGGACCAGACTTCAAAGAGAAACTGCTGAGCTTCAGTTCATCTGCAAATTTGACACCATCAGCTCAGGATTAAACAAAGACTGTGAATGGCTTGCCAACTACAAAACCAGTTTCTCCTCCCTTGGTTTTCACACCTCCACTGCTAGAACAGGGCCTCATCCTCCCTGATTGAACTTACCTCGTTATCTCTAGCTTACTTGCGTATATATACCTGCCCCTGGAAATTTCCACTCCATGTATCTGATGAAGTGGGTATTCACCGACGAAAGCTCCTGCTCCAAAATGTCTGTTAGTCTATAAGGTGCCACAGGATTCTTTGCTGCTTTTACAGATCCAGACTAACACGGCTACCCCTCTGATATTGTACAAAGATTATTACAACAGCATGTAGGGTGTGAATACAGGGGTCACTGTGCGAAACTGGATTAACTGGGTGTGGGGGTTGGGGCCAGATGCTGCTTTCACTGAGGCTAGAACGCACCCACTTCATTTTATAGTGAAGACACTGGCTAAGTCACTTGAGTGCTGTTAGTTCTCTGATGCCACAGTTTCCCCTGACAGATTCTCCCAGACAGATTCTCCCACAGTTCACTGGAAAAGAATCATAGAGCATCCCACTTTCTGCAGCACAAAGAACCATGGGATATACTCCCAGAAATCACACACCATAGATGAGTGCAGCACCACTGAGGACTCAGTAACTCAGATATGGCTTTGCAATATGGCTGCTCGCACTTGGTCTAGGCTAACCTGGATACTCAGACCAGGTGTCAATCACTAGGATTAGCTCTGAAGTTAGGATGTACCATATTTGTCTGCCTTCTCTGAAGATATTTAAGAATATTATTCTTGATGAAAATGCTAAGGTAAGGAGTCAGCCTGATACTGCGTGACTGGTCCTGGGGTTTGGAAATGATTATTTTTTGTTAATTCGTTCTTTTTCCTTTAATACTAATCCCAGCAGTGGTATGCAGAAGGTTCTATAGCGTTGTTTTGCAGAGTAATTTGTAATTAGGGATTCTGAAGACAAACGGAATACATATTCCTGCATATTATCTGCTTGTCGTAGGCTCAGGCCATCACTTCCAAGACCACGTCATTACATATTTCTCTTCAGTTTCAATTTAATGATTGTCTCCTCGGTTCATAGGGAATTGGCTGAGTTGTGAAGTTAATAAATCACTTGCTCTAGGGAGAGCCCCTGAAACCTAACTGAAGTTCCAAAATAAAATGAGGTTGCATCTGCTCATTTCTTTCCGGGGAGAGGTCTGCAAAATATGACAACCAGAGTCACCTGCTCTGAACAGACTTGAATAATGGGATTCCCTAGTAGAGTTTGGACTCAGTATTTTGGTGTCATCATGACCCACAACTCCTGAGAGGTCTGGCTGCTCACATAACATCTGTGCTCAAGTCTCTCTTTTGCTCCCACTCACTTCTGGGTGCATTGTGCAGTGTTGGTGATAAGGCCCTTGATGGCCTGGAACCAGCTATTTGAGAGATCATTTCTCACCACATACCATATCAAAGGAGATGACAGTGGCTGGCAAGCTTTTGCTCTTTGTTCTTTGAGTGAATACCACCTCGTGAGTATTAGAGCTTGCAGTTCCCACCTAGGAATGCAATCCTTTGTCTGTCATTTATCTGACTGTTTTTTGCTTTGTTTAATCAAGTAGCTTATGCAATGTGTGTGTGGATGTGTGGTTTCTGCAACTGAGGCACCTACAGATGGCAGTAGGTGCTGTAATAAATAGTAAAATAAAAATAATCCTGGAAACGGTTCTCCTGTGGTCCACGAGCATCAGCTGTCACAGGTGGACAACTCTCATGCTGATTGAGGCAGCACGAGTCATACTAAGTTTCATCAGCTGGAAATTGCTCTAATGTACAAGTTTGACCACATACGTAAGGTCACAGTCATGAATCCTTTGCACAGGTGTTCTCCGGATTGACAATTCAAGAGTTTCTTTAGTGAACTAGAAAGGAGAGCTTTATAGAAAGTGTGGTGCATCTGGGTCTATTAAGAGGTGAATTAAAGGAATAATGGAAGAGAAGATTGCTTGGTAAGCCTGTAATGGGAATTTTATATGTTAAGTATTATATTCCTCTCCGGAAAGTCTCATGGGCTGGAGATTTACCCTAACTAGCATTATTGAAGAAATCCAGATTCAGATCACTTAAGAAATTAAATTCTCTCATGGTGGATTGTATATTAATCTCTTTTAAAAGAAAATCCTCCCCTTCCACAGGTAAAGGTATCAGCCCTGATTCTGAGCTACTGTGCAGTTTAGGGGAGTGGACCCCAGGATGGCCCCTCAGATTCTCTGGCTGGCTCAGGACCAGTGTAAACTAGAATAGACCAGGGCAATGCAAGAGGCTGTGATGAGAATAGTTGAAGTGCGGCAAAACTCAGGACACCTTCTCTCCTGTGATTATGTTTCCCACATGCTAATGAAGAGTCATTATGCCAGCTGTAGTCTAATCTAGGGGATACCAGATATCCAGGCCAGCTGACTTTACTTCTCCTTTATACCAGTGGAAGAGGGGTGGTGGGGCCTTAGCAGAAGCCAGAATCAGGACCATGACATCTAAACAATGCTTCATGTCAGACTGGTGCATTTAATCGGCATTTGTTCCTTTAATGCAGCTAGAGATGTGTTTCCCAAAGGAATCCCTCCTAGGCTCAATATACTCATGTAAAGGAATGTCAGCTTGTGATATCCATTCCCTAAATGATTATAATAGCATTTTCTCTTGAAATATCTGCATTATAGAGTTATAGTAGCATTTCTTACTTCATATCATTTTCTATTTTAAATAGAAATTGTTGGAGCTGTTTGAGAGCTATCTCTGAGCAGGTATTTATTTCTGTGCTGGGGGCTGTGCAGCATATGTATGCCACTGTAAGTGTGGACATAGCCTAAGGAATTAAGTTTTTACATGTGATGCCAGGATTATAGAGTGAGGCTGGATTTGTAGTTAAATCTAACTTTACTGTATGTGAGTTATGAAATCACTCTTTATGAACAGAGCTAGCAGCTCTGATTCAAATTGATTGAGCAATGGAAAATAACAATGGAGAGAAAACAGAGGGGGACATACAAAATTAATTTTTATGGCCTAAAGGAGGCTATCTTTTTTCACCTTATGCCATTGCTGCTCAGAGCCATACACTGTTGTGAATATTGAGCAAGAGATTAAAGGAGAATGGCTAATGTCTCTGCAAAAAGAGCCCACGATGACACATACTAGGCTAATGGAGTAAATTTATTCCAACTGGAAAATAAATTGAATTTTCTCTACAGAGCTGTATGTCAGGTCTGATACTATATCCCAAAAACCTGCTGCTTTAATCTGCAGTTTGTGCCTGTTTTCCCTCTTCTCATTTCTTGAAAAAGGATGTAGAGCAGTGACCCTTACTTATGTTCTCAAACCAGGCTTGAAGGAGAAGATGTGCTGCAGCTAATCAGACTACATTGAAATTCATATGGACGAGCTCTTTTACACTGGTACCAGCAGCATGAGGGAGGATAATGAAGTGGTATACTGGCCCTTTAAGTAGGTCACAGAAAGCCAGGGGTGGTTGTTATCAACAGTCCACCTTCTGTGAAAGAACTGTCAACACTAAGCTCATTCCATTTGTAAACAGGCCTTTATTAATATTGTCATGTCTTATTGAAAATTACAGAGTTTGACACTAATAGGATTAGGTAACTTCTGACTTCATTACTCTAGTGTTATCAAAGGTCCCTAGTAAATATACAGTAACCCACTAATACCTAAGTATTATGCACCTTCTGAATCTGTTATTAACAATCCTCCTGGAGCCCATACTGTAGAGGATGGATAACTGTATTGTAGAAGATGCCTATTCAGACTCCAGAGAATTAGCTCATATAGAGCTGCAAATAAGGATGAACATACTCTGCTGGTATCAGCAAGTTAAGAAATTTTCTAGCAGAACTAACTGCAGCAGAATCTTTTTTGAATTTTAAGTCCGATTCATTGGTGGAGAAGGCTTGTTGACCAACAATATTTCAAGGTTCATTGCTACCCAAATAACAATCAGTTGCATTCTTAATTCTATGACTGTCAATATGCAGTGCTACTCAGGTATTTAAACATAGCCTGAGGGACAGTGGTTGTCAGATCCAGTCCGAAATTCAGGATGTAGGATTTTTGTTTGTTTACATTTGTAAGATCTCATCCATAATATAAAGAATATGAACTGCAGTGCATGAAAATACAGATCAAGAATCTAAGTTTCTCTAGCACATTTGCAATTTAAAAGCTTTAATTGGTAATATGGGTTCTGCTTAGGTTAGAGTGAGGGACTTTTATTTTTCTCATTTAGGGCTAAATTCATTTTACAAGCAAAAGGGATCAAGAAAGGGCAGTTTGCATCTCCCCAATCAGATTCATTCTCCAGACTAGGACAGACATTGGACCTGCCCTGTTGTAGTGATCCATGTGGGCCCTCATAGGGGTGCAGAATTGCTAGTGCACAGGAGCAACCTGGTGATGCCTTCTGCACTTTGGCCTCCTCACTCTTCTGGCCATTCCTGTCCTATCTGGAATGCTCCCCATGCTGGAGGCTGCTGAGGAAGAAGTGCAGAGTTTCCCTGTACCAGGTATATTCTCCAGGAGGTCCTTACACTTGCCCTATGGCCCTTTTTATGCCTGCCTAGCTGACAAGCTGGCCACAGGGCAATGATGAATTTAGTGCTTAAACTATGCTCTCGTTGTAGTGGGAGCTCTGATTTTTCCCTAAGTAGTCATTGATACACTCACGATGTATAATAATGTTTCCAATTACTTAGAATTTTTCACTGGAAAAAAAAATTCTGTTATCAAAATGCAAAAAGAACAAGACGGGGAAAAAGAACATCTTGTTCTTTGTGTGTGCTTATATGCATATGTGTACATATACACACATTGTGTGTATATATATGTATATTTAAAAGCTATAAGATACTATGGTAGGGTGCAGAGGTCCTATCCCAGAATTGGCAGATTGTGGGTTAACTGACTTTTAAAAGGCTTACCAGGCAACACTGATGGAATGGATTAAACTAACAAGCAGGGGAGAACTCTGCTAGAAGAAAAGGGCCTAAACCCAGGATCTCTGTGGTAGTCAGAGTTTAGCAGTGAATAAACTAGCCATGGAACCTCAGTGAAGCAAAGACAAACCATGTTGGCATGGCTTAGGGATAGCTCAGCAGTTTGAGTATTGGCCTGCTAAACCCAGGGTTGTCAGTTTAATCCTTGAGGGGGCCACTTAGAGATCTGGAGCAGAAGATCAGTACTTTGTCCTGCTAGTGAAGGTACAAGGCTGGACTCAATGACCTTTCATGGTCCCTTCCAGCTCTATGAGATAGGTATATCTCCATATATTTTGTGGAAACCCTTTTTGTCCTGTTTGTATGAAGATTTATTTCTTTGTTTTTGTTGACTTTGGTTTTGCTTTAACTTTATTGACCATTTAAACTCCAAGGGAAAGCTCTCCTTGTGTGAAATGTGGCTCAATGACAGTACAAACCAGTGGAGGCTTTCCAGGGCAGACAAGATAGACAGTGCCTACCCTGTTTGGAGTAATGTTCATGATGCCCTTTTTTCATGCTGTTAAGGTCCATGGATGCATTACAATGGGTAATTTACCCTGTTCACTTGCAGTGATGTAATTATACCGTAGTAATTCTGTAGTGTAGACCAGGGCTGGGTCACTGACAGCAGTGGAATGCCCTGCCCCTGAAGTTCCCTCCAATCCTGGTTTCCTCTCCAGCCACATATTGCTCAGCCAGACCTCCTGGATATAGAACCTTTTTTTGAGGAAAATGTCAACGTTTTATTGAAAATCACAGACTAATAATTTGGCTCAATACTGTATCTAATTCCCAGCCATGTCCTAGAGCTGCATTTGCTTTTTAGGGAGACTATCCCCTCACCTCTGTTTCTCCTATGAGGCATTTGCAGCAGTTTGTGCCCCTGCAGTTTCAGGGAGAGAAGTAGGCTGAGAAAACCCAAAGGCAAAAGGAAAGATCAGTGTCCAGTGTTTCACCCCCTTACTCACTGTCTGGTTCGGAAATATGTTGTTTCTCCCTCACAGCGCAATGTGGATGGGGTCATCTCAGCCTGCCTTCCAACTAGCAGGAAAGGAGCTAGGCAGGATTGGAATGGCTGGATCCAGGAACAGGCAGTTTTCCATTCCCTGTCTCCATGAGGGGAGAAGTACCAGTAGGCCACTATAATTATAATAAAATTATATATAGATGTAATTTCTCCATCTTGCATATGGGTGGCATATTGTATGGGATATGGATGGCTCTTTTCTATTTTCTTTTTTTCAACTTGGATCATTACCATTTAAACTGAAAAAATACTTTTCCATTGTCATGATAGTATTGAAACTGGCTTTAAAGAAGAAGGATATTCAGTTTTATTGCTTTCTGGACAATTTTTCTGTTCAAGTCTCTGTACAGAGAAAGGTGAAACAAACACACAGAGTGATATCGTTTCTGAAATATTTTTGATTCATGATGAACACAAACATTGGGAGCTAGGGAAGTCAGGCATAGGCTTGGGCTGAGGATTAATACTGTCAGGTAACAGAAGAAGATCATGGCCATAAGGAAAAGGATGGTGTCCCAGAAACAGAAATCCAGTTCTTACTGGAGACTGTTGAGAATCCTCTTACATGCGTCCTTCAATGGACAAGAATTCATATAAAACCAGTAATTGTAGATGCCCTTCACACCTCACCTATCACATCTATTGGCAGAGATCAGTGTCCCAATGTATATATCCTGAACACTCAACTGGTGAATGTAGAGAATCAGTTATTTTGAAGGGATCCACCCATTAGTTAAACAAGCAGAGAGTGATCCTTATGTCTGATGCCAACTGGGGGTACTGGAACGGGCTCAGTCAGATCCCAATTCAAGCCAGGGAATAGGTATGAGAGAGAGAGAGAGCAGCATCCACCAGCTGGAACACAGTGATTCTTTGAGGTTTCAAAGCACTGTTCCTTCCATGCATAATAACAGACTTGTCAGAGTCAATGTGTCTGAGGGTATGTCTACATTTTAAATGCCACTGTAGCACTTCATTGTAGATACTAACTATCTATGCCAATGGGAGGGATTCTTCCATCAGCATAGATCCACCTCCTCAACAGGTGATATCTAAGTCGATGGAAGAATTCTTCTGTCGATCCAGTGCTGCGTACGCTGGGTTAGGTTGGAATAGCTATGTCTAAATCCACACCCCTGAGAGACATAGCTAGACGGATGTAAATTCCTACTGTAGACCAGGCCTGATACAGTTTTCATAAATAAATCACGAAAATCAGCTTTATTCCAGAGAGAAAATTGTCTTCTGTCCTGGGCAGACCAAAGTTTCCCATCTCTGGGTGCCCTACCCATCAAGGGAGAGAGAAACAGCAAGACTTACATGGTAGAAATTGGATTAAGCAGAGTCGATCCAGAAATATTCTTTTTTATTATAAATCAATAAAGTACCCTGTGGCATCTTCACATGTCAGGACCTGGGAAGTGAGGTGGGGAAGGAATTCTCACAAAGCTGGATAATGTCTCCGCTATATGCTTTCCCACTGCAATACAAAAGATGAGAAGAGAGCAGGAGTAATATTGTTTATGCCTTTCTGGCCAATGAGGCTGTGGCACTCAGGCCTCATTATCTTAGGATTGGAGCTTCTAGTGTCCCTGTTTCACAGAAGAAATCTGTTATTGCAAAAATAATATTCCATTCAGCATCAGATAGGTTCTAAATGGGTATGTGATGAAGTTGATATCTCTCTTACGGATGCTAAAAGGACATGAACAAATACAACTTATTCTGTTGGCTGGTGCAAAGTCCATAGTTTAACTAGCATTTTAACAGGTGAGACATAGTCTTGAGTTCCTGCAGGAGGGCTTTTTTGTGAGTGTATAAGAGTGTCCAAGCAAAAAGGTCAAGTCTCTCTAGTGTAATGTTTTCTGCACATTCGAAAAAAAGGACATTTTGTACAACTCACAACATGAAATGCTTCCTTAGGACAACCATCTTTTTTTTTTTTTTTTTTTTTTTTTGGTCATACAGGATCACAATGTCAACTTTTGAACCTCATTCTACTTCTTACAGCACTATCCAGATTGAAACCCAGTAGGAGGTGTCATTGTACCTCCCATCCATTAAAGAAGACTTTCTGATAACTTTCTCTTCGAGCCCCATATTGTACTTTAAAATCAGATATGTAGTCCCACAATGCTTGTAGCACTAATTATCAAAGTAAATTTAAGAAATAGTCTTTCTTTAGTTAAGCATCAACGTTCTGTCCAGAAACACTGATAATCTCAGGGCAGAGTAGTCCTGTCTCTTGTGTTGAGATCTGCTATGCAGCCACATGGCGATCTTGCCGTACATTCACCAAATTCTACATATTGGTTATCCTGTCTTTAGCTAATGCTATGTTTTTGAGAGAACTCTTCATTCCCTAGTGTCTAGGGGTTGGAGAGGATATAATATATCACATTTTGATGTCCATATGTAATGGATGATCCTGGTTCCCACCTTTACAGACACTCTCCTGTGAAAGTCCTGTTATAATGGATCTGTGGACCTTAGCATGATGAGGAATTGGAAAATGTATCTATCTTTGCTTACCTGAAAATGTCTTTTCTTCATGTAATAAGGTCCACTGATCTGGCCTACTCTAGAAACATAAAGATCAGAATGGAGATGGAAATGGATATCCAAAGATTGGTGTTTGTTTCACTAGAGGGAAATCCCCATGTTCTGCACTAGTGCTTTTTCTCAAAATATATTTAACAGAATCTGTAATTTCGAAAAGCAGACTCAAATTATTCTGGCTCTGGAAGTTGCCTTAACTGGAGGGAACTAGAAGGGGTGCAGCATTCCTGTGCTGTCAGTGACTGGAGGCATGATTCTGCTCCCAAGCTGCAAAGAGACTGAAATACCCATTGTAATGGATCTGTGGACTGTAGTAGCCAAATAAAGGAAATTTTCAGGTATGCATAGATACATTTTCCTATTGCTTTAAGATTTAAAGTGGCTCCAAGTGCCCCCTTTTGTGCATTAATTTCACCCACAAATTTTTGGGTCTGTCTCCAAAGCCGTGGAAACAAAACAAAATTAAATATTGTGCCATTACAACTGTCAGTGTACATTCCTAAAAGCAGTCCATAGAAACTATGTAATCACCATTACACAAAGGAGTCATCTAATTATGTGACAAGAGCTCACACACACTGATTTTGGAATTATACAAGATTTTTAAAATAATTCTTAAACAAAAAGCACCTTTTAAGGTTTTGCATGGAGGTTTGTTTGAGAGGAATTTGTTTGAGAGGACTGGAATTCCCAGAGCTGCTGAATTTCCTGGAAGGATACAGAGCTCCAGAGTTTTCTCATCTGTTTTTTTTTTCCTCCACAATTTTAGTTTCAGTAAAACTTACTTCACAAAAGCCCTTTCCTGTCTGAAGGGAAATATTTTTTATTTTCCAAAAGGCCGTAAAAAGGAGGTCACCTATTTCTGTTAACTGTATCCATTAGCAAGGCAAGAAAATGCATCAGGTTGAAGTGAAATGGGTAAATATTAGCAATTGGACTGATAGGGCAAATCAGTCTTCAGAAAAATTCATTTGGCATCAACAGAGCTTTTCAAGGTAAAAGCTAATTCTAGACATTACAGCTATTGGTCATCTCCTAAACATGTTTGAAGACAGTTTGATATAGTGTGTATGTGGGGATGCATGTGTGTATGTGTGTTTATATATGCACAACTAAACATTGTGTTCCTAAAAGCCACAAGCTGATGGTAATGTTGTTAAACAGCATTTATGCTTAAAGGAAAGCAAGTGCTCATTGATCTTACTTCATCATAAATGAGATATTTTTTCTTTAACAAAGTATATACTGTTTTTAGAGCTATAAGAGCTTTTAAAATATATAGAGCAGAACTATATCTAATTTAGGTGAACATATCATTGATATCATTACTATTGTGTGGCGATTTATGTTGTAAAGTTTTACCGATCTCTTCCTCGGGTAATTTTTGAATTGTGTGAAATAAAGTTTGTTGCCCATCTCAAAATTGTTTTCTAAATATTAATGTGCTCCTAGATCTGAACTCTCAGAACAAAAAGGTTGGAATCAGAATTGTATTTTAACACTGATACTACATGTTTGATTCATGTGGATCACGATAAGGCTTACAGATGCAACAGGACCACGTCCAGAAGTTGAAGCTTCATTGTAGACTACATTACCATAAATTCACACATGTTGGGCTCATGAGTAAGGGTTGGACAGGCTAGCCTCATAGTTTATACCAGGCGTCGGCAACCTTCCAGAAGTAGTGTGCCGAGTCTTCATTTATTCACTCTAATTTAAGGTTTTGCTTGTCGGTAATACATTTTAACATTTTTAGAGGGTCTCTCTCTATAAGTCTATAAACTATTGTTGTATGTAAAGTAAACAAGTTTTTTAAAATGTTTAAGAAGCTTCATTTAAAATTAAATTAAAATGCAGATCTTATCAGTTAGTGCAGTGGTTCTTAACCTGGGGTTCACTCACCCCCTGGGAAACGGCTGGCGCAAGGATATTTTGCGCCCTAGGCGAAACTTACACCTTTCCCCCCCCTTCCCCCCCCCCCCGGCACATCGGTTCATTGAGGGAAAAATCCCAACGAGCCTTTATAGACCCCAGGAGCCAGCCTGCCCAGGGGCCAGCCATGCCCAGGGGCTTGAACTCCCCTGGAGGGTGTGCAGCCCCCCCGCAAGCCCTCCCCACCCCTCCCTGAGTCCCCGCCCTGAGTCCACTCACTGGCTTTGCCAGTCTTGGGCTACTGCAGCAGCTCAGCAGGGAGGAGCCACCTTCTGGAGGCACTGGAGAGCCAGAGCATCCCACTTGTGGCAGCAGTGAGCCTCAGGGGAGCAGCAGCCCTGCAAAGGTGGCAGTGCCGCTAGCGGGGAGCAGCCATGCCCCCCCCACCCCTCCTGCCCCCCCGGGGTCTCTTGCAGGCTGCAGTGGATGTATGCGGGCACCAGCCCCCATGTGCCCCCCGGCTCCCCTCTCGCCTAAGATTACCATATTTCAACAATCAAAAAAGAGGGGAGAGTCCTGCGCTAGCGCTCCCCCATCCACTCCCTCCCACTTCCCACCTCCACTGCCCCCTCCTGAGACCCCCCCACCCTATCTGCCCCCCTAGGACCCTACCTGTCTCCTGACTGCCCCAACCCTTATCCACACCCCTGCCCCCAGACAGACCTCCAGGACTCCCACGCCCCATCCAACCACTCCTCACCCCCTGACAGGACCCTCAGAACTCCCGACCCATCCAACCCTCCCCCTGCTCCCTGATTGCCTCCTGGGACTCCCCTTACCATGCCCATGCCGGTCAGACGCTGGCTCCATGTGGAGGTAAAACATGCTGCCAGGCTGGTGCATGCACAATCCCTCCCCGCAGAGTGCTGAGGCGGAGGGTGGTGGGGGGAGCTGCAGGAGAGGCAGCAGCTGCAGTGGCTCACACTTCTGGGAGCCGCAAAACTCGAGTGTGGTGAGGAGGGAGCTGGGGAGGCGCGGGGGCTCCTGCAGTGGGGCTCCTGCAGTGGATGCATGCGGGTGGCAGTCCCCGCGCGCCCCCTGGCTCCCCCCTCACCGTGCTCGGGCTCTGCAGCACCTGGGAGTGTGAGCCGCCACCCCCCCTGCAGCAGGCTCAGGGCCCCATGCCCCAGCGACTCACTCTTCTGGGAGCTGCAGGACCCGAGCGTGGGGCGGGAGGCACACCTGCCGCCGGTCTGGGGTCCCAGCCACTGGCCCCTCTCAACCTCCTGCCGCCCTGGGGTTCCGTTCACTCAGCCGGCAGCTGGCTGAGTGGGGCTGGTGGCCGCATGACAGGCAAAATTGGCTCGCGTGCCACCTTTGGCACGCATGCCGTAGGTTGCCGACCCCGGTTTATACATTAATTTTTAAAAGCCAACATTTCTGGTTCCTAGCTTACAAACTGAGGGCTCTACATACTACTAAACTAGCTGTAGCAAAGTAGCTGGTAGAGTTTCTTACTAGATTTGAATATTGACTCCTATGACACAACTCGGTGCTGTCATAGCCAAGAATTCAGTAGCTTTTCTTAGCTATATCCCAGTGCGTCTCATCAAGAGGGTCACTTACAGTCTGGAGGTAGATTGCAGGATCCCTGCCTGCTTCTGGAGTCATGGATGGTGTCACTCAAAAACATCTATTTAAAATCTTTCTTTTCTTGAGGCCTTGGACCTTGCAGTGCAATTCATCCTTTGCTGATCTGTAGATTTCAGGTACAATTTTCAAAAGTACTTAAGTGAGTTAGGAGCCTAAGTCCTATTGAAAGTCAATAGGAGTTAGGCTCTGAAGTCACTTTGATGTGTTTGACATTTTAAACTTGGATCACTGTAAAATAGTGCGCTCTACAAAAGGACTCCATGTGAAGGCCACTTTCATGCTGAGTTAGTGCAGGACGTGGTAGCCCACTCAGAGGTATTACCTGCCAGGAATATTTTACACTATTTGTTTTCAAAAACCACACTGAGCTGCACCTTGTATATCTCTAGGTAAAATTCAAGGTGCTAACTCCGATCTGTAAAGTCCTGTTAGGTTTACAGTTGAGGGCCTTTGACTCTGAAATTCGTTTCTTCAACTTGTCTGACCCAGACAAGTGTATTGTCTTTCAGGGCACAGTGCAAGGCTCCTCCTTTCCTGGAGGCTTTTGCCTAATGTGAGGATGGGTGGGTCACCATTAGTTTGATTTTGAACTTATCATTTTTTGTTTTATAAACATTGTTTTTTAAATTGTATTTTGTACACGCCATCAGATGTTTTATGCATCAGTGCATTCCCATATAAGAATTCCAGTGGGCTTATCCAAAGGCTGAAAAATTAGGGGGTTTCCATGACATATGACTAGTTTTTTTTGTGCAACACAAGATACAATGTATGTGAGAGAAAGCATTTATCTAAATAAATAAATCTGATGTGGAGAAACAAATCGCATAGTATTGTATAGTTAAAAAAAATGCTCAGTGTTAAAACAAAGGCTAATGTCAGAGCAGTGGTGAATTTTTACCTTGTGTTCTTATCAGGTTGCTCTTGATAAAAGAGATGTGTTGACAGAACTGGAACTAGTCCAGGTATAATGGAACAGAGATGTTGCCCCTCTGCCAGTTTACGTGAAAAATAACTGCCTACCAACCACCACTGCTCTGGTCTAGCTCAGATGGTTTGGGCTGGGTGGCTAACAATGCAGGTGCTTAAATCAACTATACAGTGAGAAATGGAAACCGGAGAGATAAGACCCTGTGACTTTTAAAGGTGACTTCCTGGCTTTGGGAAAATACTACTTTGGACATATATGAAAAGGACAAATTACTTTCAGCTTGCTGTGATATAGAAAACATTGCCCATTACGAGGGTCATAGGAGAACAAAGGGAATTGGAAATATGACTGTCTGAAACATTTTAGAAACCCTACTTAGTGACATTTGTACAAAACAGTGCATCACCTGGAAACAATAATGGCTTGCTGCTCATAGGTACTGAGCACCCACAAATGTCATTGAAGTGATTAGGAGCTGCATGCTCTCAGCACCTCTGAAAATCAGAGAATAATTTTCCAAATGGCTACAGTAAGTTAGAAGTGGGTTCCCCAGTATTATAAAATGAGGATTTACCCTGATGCTTCAGCTTGGGGAGTGCTAAGCAATCTATAAATTGGGTTGCTCATCTCCTTCCTCTCAATTAGGTAGCTCCAACCAATCAGTTGCCGGAAGGTTTTCGTACCTTTCTCTTAAGTGAGCAGCTTGCTCTCTCTCACCAGTCCCAGTTCCACCCTCTGAAGGATCAAATCTTTCTATCAAGCATGGCTCCAAAATGATGGCAGCACCTCAGAAAAGCTGGCTTCTTAGCATTTGGAGCAGACATGATAATGAATGTAGCAAGGTCTGTGTTTCCCTTGTACTTCTTGGGTCCCACTTCTTCTTCTGAACAAGAGGGTCATTTGAGGTCTCTCTTCCCACACACCTCAATGGAATCTCACAGCCAAAATGTAAATTACTGATAATTTGGGATGCACAGTAAAGAGGGATATTGAGCTCTCTACACCAACTTCATCAGGCTCTGCTGGATGTTCTCCCTCTCTTCTCTGTGAAGCTGGGCCAGTGGTATTTTATGCACAGATTCACTTACCACTTAAGTGGGTCTCCTTCAGAAGTTTGCACATGCAATCTTTCAAATGGTTCTTTGTCTGTTGTCTCAGGCTACTGAACATCCCATTACTCACAGCTGGCCCTTCTCCCTCCACAAGACCTTCCCAGGACTTCCCCCGTAGAGCCTCCAACATCTTCCCTTTGCAGGCCCAAGGTTCTTTCCAGCTCTAAGAAAAATAGGGTGACCAGACAGCAAATGTGAAAAATCGGGACGAGGGTGGAGGGTAACAGGAGCCTATATAAGAAAAAGACCCAAAAATCGAGATTGTCCCTATAAAATCGGGACATCTGGTCATCCTAAAGGAAAAGGAGTATTCAGCAGTCTGGTACACACAGAAAGACTTCTAGGGAAAGTAGGAGGTTGCAGATAGAGATTAATGAGGCCTTAGTTCCAGCTCAGGCCTATGGGTCTGTGAATGGCTCCCAGTTCAGCTCCTGGAAACCTTGGCTGGTAAACTCTCTGTGCAAATTAAGCAGCATAGACAGTCCACCAGGGAACCTTCACCAATGTCTTTATTGTTGTTTATGCTCCAGCACATCACAATATAGCAGTATCTGTGTGAAGCTCCCCTCATGAACTGAACCATCACTTAACCTTTTATATTGCCTGCTTTCTTCTCAGAGCTACCCAGCTGGTGAGTTAATCACCTCATCAGACTCCCTACAGGTGCAAGTGATCCCTTCTACCCTTCCAAATGCAATCTACCTCAGTCCTTCCTACTCTAAGTACTCCTAGTGCCCCGGGTGCTCTAAGTAACCAGGATGCTGGCTTCCAAAGGGCTCAGTTTATTGCTGCTAACAGCACCCCGTCAAAGGGTGTCCCGCCCCAGGATTGTGATCCAGCTGTTACGTTTTCAGTGAAATAGTCTTGCTTTCAATAATGAACACTGCTTTACTCGAGTATTGCTGTGACTATCAGCAGGTCTTTGATGAGCAAATCCTTCCCATTCAGTTCAGCTATCACTACATATATCACGGTTTTAGGCATTTGGCTGCTGGATGTGATTTCAGTCTCACTGGTTTTTTTTTATTGAAAGATAGTTTTCATCCCTTTATCCAGAGGAATCAATGACAGCAGGCATATGGGAGTTAACAGTTATTTCCTCAGAAAACATGCATGCTACTTTAAGATCCTAAATAGAAAATCTTTTTTAGGATGCTAGTCTGTGAAGATAGGGCATCACTGTTCTTTCTAGAGCAGTGCAAGGGATGTGGCATGGTAGTCTATATCAACTGGTTGGGTAAAACCAAGAATTGGATCATGGTCATGGACTGTGAACATGGGTGGCAAGCCATCTCTTTTACGACACACCGAGCACAGTGCCTCAGTCTGCAGGTGGACTGCTTAGTTGACAGTCCCTGAAACTGGGTTAGTGATCCTTCAATAGCAGGTTCTTTGATCTTGAAACTGATTGGTTAATGCTACTTGATAAAGCAAAATAGAGGAATAATAATTTCCAGATTTTTTTACCTTCTTGCAAAAACATGGTTAACAGGTAGGACAAATATTCTTTTCCCTTAACCCCAGATTTCAGGATAAAAATGACCAAGGTAGCCCTACCCAAGAGATCAGCTATGAACAGTCTCAGTCTGAAGCACTATTACCAGACTTTATTCTTGAGGGGAAAAGATATCTATCTTATATCCTTACAGCCATGAAGTAGCATCTCTAAGTAACTAACCGGTGGTGGCTTGGGCTCAATGAGTCACAAGTCAGCATAACTGCAAACCATGCTTCTTGTTGGTTGATACAGGGGTCTATAGGGTGGTTGTAGCATCACAACCATAAAACTGTCAGGTCCCATTATCCTAACTTCTCTTCAGGGGCCTAGCTAAAGCCTGTAGGAGAAAGCCTTGCTTCCAGGCATGGTGAGTTCAGTGAGTTACGGCGAGGGACAAATTAGTATATCTTCCTACATTCAAGGCTCCGATTTTCACACTAGCTGTCATGGAGCAGTAATGTATGACTTAGCATGTCTTTGTTTGGGAAGGTTGATAGACCTAAGCTGGAAGGGACAAATATGTCAAGTGGAGATCTTCAGTTGATCTATCTTACATGAATATAGTCTTTTGCTGATGTCCAGACAGATCACTATGTTAGTTATCAAAGATATGATGATGCTTTCTGAGCATGATGGAATAAGGATTTTGTTTCCAGAACCCTCTTGAAATTGAATATACAGATGATAGTTAAAATCCAAATTTTCTTCCTGTAAACCTAGTACAGTTGAATTAAAACATTAGGGTTGAATTAAAACATCTGTAGGGTAGGCAAAACATCCAATAACCGCCTTTTGTTCTGAGTTCGTACAACACCTAACACTATGGGATCAGGTCCATATCTAGGGCTCCTTGGTGCTACAGTAATACAAACAATATTAACACAGTATTCTTGCCCACACTTATAAATCACAGTGAAAGCTTTACAGAAAACAGGTTACTCCCATAAAATTACACTTTTTAGTTTTCACATTGATTCCAGGATAAATTGAACACAGTTTTGTGAATGAAGCATTAAGGTTGAAAAAACAAAGACTCACATTTCAAGAAAAAACAAAAGTTTGGGTTGATTCTGAAATGTTAGCAACTTGTTTAAAATATGAATTATATTGCTGCCTTTTGTATGATGTACACTTCTGATGTGTACTAATAACTACATTAAAATTACATTTATCAAGTAAAATAGCAGTAGAATGCAACCTGAATTATAGGGAATAAAACTGATAGAAAAGTGCCAAATTTCCCTCTTAAAATTACTGAATTCATATTCAGTTTATAACTGACTTTTTTCAAATTTGGCATGATTTGTAAGTGTCAGTGAGATCTGCAAAACATGCCAAGATTGATGTTTCTAGCTTTAGCAATCTTTGAGTTATGTGAGGATACAATATCTGACTGTGTAGGGCAAAAGAATTATTTCTCCACCCCTCCAACTCAAAAATGGCTCAACTACATTTGTTCAAACTTTCCAAATAAGCTTACTCTCCAGCTGCATTTGTTTCTGAAGGATATAAGCAAACGATAAATGGATAGAAAGCTTGAGTTCATCTTTACCAATAGAGGGAGCTGCTGGAGGCTTTTATTTTTATTTATTAATTTACTTTGGCCTGAGTAGGAAAATTGTGAGTCTGCAACTATTTTATAGATCTTTGTAGCACTCATTCACAATGAGTTTGTCTAAGGAGAATGGCAGGTTTGCAGCTGTCTTACAAATGATTGGATGTGGACAAATGGAGAAAAGAATAATTCTGAAAATGTTAGGCACTAGGAACAATAGACTCATAGACTCATAGGTCAGAAGGGACCAATATGATCATCTAGTCTGACCTCCTGCACAAGGCAGGCCACAGAACCCCACCCATCCAATTTTATAACAACCCCTATCCCAGGACCGAGTTATTGAAATCCTCAAAATTGGTTTGAAGACCTCAAGCTGCAGAGAATCCACCAGCAAGCGACCCGTGCCCCACGCTGCAGGGGAAGGCGAAAAACCTCCAGGGCCCCTGCCAATCCGCCCTGGAGGAAAATTCCTTCCCGACCCCAAATATGGCGATCAGCTAAACCCTGAGCATGTGGGCAAGACTCATCAGCCAGCACCCAAGAAGGAATTCTCTTCAGTAACTCAGTTCCCATCCCATCCAACATCTCCCCGCAGACCATTGAGCAGACCTATCTGGTGGTAATCCAAGATCAATTGCCCAAATTAACGATCCTGTCATAACATCCCCTCCATATACTTATCAAGCTTTGTCTTAAAGCCAGAAAAGTCTTTTGCCCCTACTACTTCCCTCGGAAGGCTGTTCCAGAACTTCACTCCCCTAATGGTTAGAAACCTTTGTCTAATTTCAAGTCTAAACTTCCTAATATCCAGTTTATACCCATTCGTCCTCATGCCTACATTAGTACTAAACTTAAATAATTCCTCTCCTTCCCTAACGTTAACCCCCCTGATATATTTATATAGAGCAAGCATATCCCCCGCAGCCTTCTTTTGGCCAGGCTAAACAAGCCAAGCTCTTTGAGTCTCCTTTCATAAGGCAGTTTTTCCATTCCTCGGATCATCCTTGTAGCCCGTCTCTGAACCTGTTCCAGTTTGAATTCATCCTTCTTGAACATGGGACACCAGAACTGCACACAGTATTCCAGATGGGGTCTCACCAACGCCTTATATAACGGTACTAACACCTCCTTATCCTTGCAGGAAATACCCCGCCTGATGCATCCCAAAATCGCATTTGCTTTTTTAACAGCCGTATCACATTGTCGACTCATAGTCATCCTGCTATCAACCAGTACCCCAAGGTCCTTCTCCTCCTCCGTCGCTTCCAACTGATGCGCCCCCAACGTATATCCAAAATTCTTATTATTAATTCCTAAATGCATGACCTTGCACTTTTCACTATTGTATTTCATCCTATTTCTATTACTCCAGTTTACAAGGTGGTTCAGATCTTCCTGAATAGTATCCCTGTCCTTCTCCGTGTTAGCAATACCCCCCAGCTTCGTGTCATCCGCAAACTTTATTAGCACATTCCCGCTCTTTGTGCCAAGGTCAGTAATAAAAAGGTTAAATAAGATCGGTCCCAAAACCGATCCTTGAGGGACTCCACTAGTGACCTCCTTCCAGCCTGACAGTTCACCTTTCAATACGACCCGCTGGAGTCTCCCCTTTAACCAGTTCCTTATCCACCTTACAACTTTCATATTCATCCCCATCTTTTCCAATTTAACTAACAGTTCCCCATGCGGAACCGTGTCGAACGCCTTACTGAAATCTAGGTAAATTATATCTACCGCATTTCCTTTATCTAAGTAATCTGTCACCTTCTCAAAGAAGGAGATCAGATTGGTTTGACACGATCTACCTTTAGTAAATCCGTGTTGCAATTCGTCCCAATTACCATTGACCTCTATGTCCTTAACTACTTTCTCCCTTAAAATTTTTTCCAAGACCTTACATACTACAGACGTCAAGCTAACAGGCCTATAATTACCCAGATCACTTTTATTCCCTTTCTTAAAAATAGGAACTAATTAGCAATCCTCCAGTCATACGGCACAACCCCTGAGTTTATCGATTGCTTAAAAATTCTCGCTAACGGGCTCGCAATTTCACGCGCCAGTTCCTTTAATATCCTCGGATGGAGATTGTCCGGGCCCTCCGACTTCATCCCATTGAGCTGTTCAAGTACGGTCTCTACCTCAGTTGCGGTAATATCCACTTCCATATCCACGTTCCCGTTTATCATCCCTCCATCATCGCTAGATTCCTCACTAGTCTTATTAAAAACTGAGGCAAAGTACTTGTTTAGATGTAATCATCAGTAAACTTTGTAAAAAAAATTTACTAGCTAAAGAGTCTACAGATAGAAGATATACTACAAAATCTGTAAAGAAACGCTCTTTGTAAGTGAAAACATTAAGTCTTCTGAGGTATTCCTCCATAGTGGATCCATCTCCCACTGAAGTCAATGGATTGGAAAGACTCTATATGACTTCAGTGGGGCTTGGGCTGGGCATTTAGTTTTTGCGTGTGTTACAGTTATCCGTGTGATTGTCAGCATGGAAATATTACCTGTTAACAAACTAATCCTTAGTGTCTTTGTGTCTCTTCTACAATAAATAAATAGCAAAGCCATTGATACTGATTAAATATTAATAGAGAGTACACTTGCCACACTAACTTATCTGAGTAATACTTGCTACTTTCTCTATTTGGAAAATTTTAGATTTGGGGCCAGAGATTAAAGGGCTTGTTATCTTACATCTTCCCTTAAAGCATCTCTTGGGGCTATATTTTTTTAAACACAGAATTTCATAAAGCATTTAAGATTTTGGTTTTAATTGTTAGCTATTACTTTGGACGGTATAACTGACTTTTTTGCAGTGTGTATGTGTGGGTGGAAGGGGTTACTTAATGCCTAATTAAATGGATTTAAATGCCAAAACAAAACTATATATCATCATGATACCTTTTCTGTTGCACTCCTGCTATAATCAGATTAGATATTTCACATCCCTTCCCTGCCCCTATACTTTTGTTTATGGCTGCTAGTACTGTTAGCAGTGATTGCCACATTTCAACCCGGAGGTGGTTACATTTCAGTGGTGGGTGTACTGAATTAGATCCCTCTGTGTACTGTATATATTTTGTAAATCAGTAAAGCACTTTGAGGTTTGTAAAAGATGCTCTGTAAATCAATACATAATAAATATTAAAGTTTTACATTTATTTCCTGATAGTCTAAAGTTGTAAAAATACAGTGTTTGAGAGATGAATACTTTCAAAGCAGTTTTGTGAAATCAAATTTAAACTCTTATTGATTCATTATAGACATAATGCTTCATTGATCAGTGTATACTTCTCATATTCTATAAAGATATCTTGATAGCTATTTAACCTGTAAAGCAGACTAATTCATCTATTTAAATCAGAACTGCTTGTTAAAGAGCTAATATACGTCTGAAGCCAAAATTTGCTCACAAAAGATACCTTTGGAAAAACATTGAATGCATGCTACCTTAATGCATGGGGAGCTATTAGGGTATAACAGCTCTGTGAAGTGCCAGGGTTTATATGAAGGAGGAATGTGGCTTTTCTGCTTCATGAAATTAACATGAGCTGTTATCAGTTGGTCATTCTTAAACAACCAGATGTCCATCTATGCTTTACAGCCCATGGTTAATAGTTTTGTTATATTCTGGTGTGCCTTTACTGGTCTGTAAACTTTTCATAGCTTCAATGAGTTAGTGACAGTTGGTTCATCTGTAATTGCAGTGCTTTACCACAATGAATTATTGACAGTTTTTTCTACTGGTAAAAGCTTCAGTGTGTTGTGCTGCGTTGAGTTATTGAGGGTTCCCCCCCCCCCGCCAGTGATAACTATTAGGTGCTGAGCAACCCCATGCATCAGTTGCTGTTTCAGGATTAACGATCTGATTTCGCCTTACCAGTTGCAGTTATCAGTTGTTCCTTAAATGGATAACTGCTTAATGTGGCAATTCCCCTACTAGTATTTATAGTTCTTTCATTCATAACTGCCTATCTTTAGCTTTTCTCAGAGTTATCAAAGGCAATAGCGATAAAGCGGGCTTGGGCTCACAGAGTACAACCTTGATTTGCAGCTGTCCTGGAGTGATGTATAGGATTGTCATCATGTGTTGAATTTCTCTCCATAAGGTGCTTGTCTGGTTTCCTTCCCTCTCTCTCACTTTCCCTTGCTGATTGATCATGAAAATTCTTCATCACTTCCATCTGCTTTCATAGACACCCAGAAAATGTAACTCAGGAGCCAAGTATAGTCTCTGGATTTCTGGTTGTGGCCAGCAGCTGCCCTTTTCCTGAAACTGGAAGAACACAGCTAGTGAGCTGCTCTTTCTGGGAAGTCTCTTAGTCAGAAACTGGTACAAGAAATTATTATGGTCTACATGTTGTATTTTTTATAACAAATATATTATGAATGGACACGTCCTTCACCCCTCATAAGTTACTAGCTTGTCCCATTATTAAAGTTGAGACTCCCCTGTACTATATTAGATTTGCGGATTGAATAGTCTTAGGACAGTTTTACATGCTTGTGTGGTAGTGGTAGTTCCCCTGTTACTAACTTTAGATGCTCAAAAGTGGTAAATTGATATTAATATTAAAATTAATATTTTAATGTTTGTTCAATGTTTATATGTCACCAGTTAATGGATATTACATGTGCTTCCCACACCACACTATAGGGTTTGCCTCTATTCCCCTGCAGTAATCTATTTATGAGGTTCTGTGTCAGCTCTGGGAAGTGATCTTCCATTGGCCATTGTATTTGCATACTCTGGTTATCTGTAAAGAAATACATCTTTCAGTTTTCTCTTGAGTTTCTGATTATTCTTTAATCACTAGTTCACGTGATAGAGCGACTAAGTTTGGGATTCTTATCCAGAAGTAACAGTGATCAGTGATAAGTCCAACAGCTATCTTAGTTACATTTCTTTAATACAAGTGTCACCACTACCTATTCAAGTGTTGTATAACACTAGGCTTGAATCTCGGGCATCATTAGCATGTTAATGAACCATTAGGTAAGACAGAAAATACTGAATCTAATTAAAGGCAATAATAATCTTTAATAGTACTTTGTATCACTGTAAAATCTTTCAGCCAAGGATTTCCAAGTCGTTTACAAACATTAAACAGTTCATACCACTTCTGTGGGTGTTACTATCCACATTTTGCACTTGGAGTAACTGAAACAGTTTAGCCCATTTTTCAAAAGTGTTCACACAATTTGGATGAATTAAATGGTGGGTGCCCAACATGAGACACCTAACGTTATTTTTGAGGTGTTGAGCACTCTCAGTTCCCGTAGATACAAATTAGTTAACATCTGAAAGTTTTAGCCTTCCCAAACAAGAAGACTGTGGCGGAAACTAGAACTAAGTTATCCTAACTCTGTGCTTTAGCTGCAAGGTTGTACTTCCTCACTAATCAACATTGGAAAGAGGATTTTGCATTTTGAAAGATCATAGAAGAGCCAGTGCTGCACAGATGACCAGAAAATCATGTCTAATTCTAACCTTCTTCCCCTCTGTTAGGAGCTAGATCAGCTCTCTCCTGAACTAAAGATACTGACTGTTTCTTGCTTGTTCATTTAACTGTGAAGGAGGAGAGCAATTTAGAAATAGAAAGAAAGAAAAGATCAAAAGAAATGAAAGAAAATATAACATTAATGTAAGGATCAGATCAAACCTGTTCTGTAGTCTTCAATCTCCCCGGTTGAAACTCGCTTTGGAGTATTTCCTGTACTTTTCTTCTTTCTTTCTTGAAAATTTTAATCCATCTCCCCACCCTGAGCTATGCATACACTCGTCTCCTATAATATCCTTTATTACAGTGGAGGTTTTTTTTTTCATTAAAACCTCTCATAATTATAGATGTATTACAAGTGGGGTCACTTTTTTATTATTTTTCATTTAAGGATTCCTAATCTGATTTGGTAGATTTCATGTCACCTGCAAGGAGTAAACATCACTGCAGGCTCTTGTCCTTGGGAGAGTTATATGTTAGTGAGGCAGTGTCCTTCTTTTGAAGATTTTAAGATGATTAGAAGTGCTCTTCTTTTATGAATTTTCACAACCCTGGGGTTCCCACTGAAGAACTTCATATTTGTTTCCCCATTTTTGTCTTAGCTTTCACTTTTTGCTGGAATGCCCACTGTGATAATTGCAGTGTCCCAAGAGCTTGCACAAAATCTCTGTGCTATGCAAAAAATGTTGAGAAATATTTTGTGATAATCCTTTCCCTCTAGTGTCATTTTCCTGTAACGTACTCTCTGAATGGGTTTGCATTTGGTAATCCAAGCAAAAATAAGGCTCTTTATAGAATTTTTGCAAAAGCTGAAGGTCTGCATTCCTTCTGGCAGTATCATAGTCTCAGTATCTGGAATGTAGACTGAGGGGATGGTTTTTCTGTCTTAGTTAAGGTAGGACCATTCTTCAAGAAGTGAGTGATGTGATTTGAAGATATCTTGGTCTGAAATTTCTGCTTGGCAGACTGCATTCCGCTAAATAATTACCCCCAGGAACTTGCAAATATGTATGTAGGGTAACTAGGGCTTTTTATTGGCCTCAGGCCAAGGTATCAGTTCCTCTTTGTTTCTTTTCTTAATCTACTAACAGCTACTGGTGACAGCTAAGTAGAGTTTTCTGCTCAGTGTCTTCCCACAGAAACATACATTTCCTGATCTGAGCACCTTTGTATTTTTAAACAGGACCCTTTTTTTCTGTTCTGTACTCTTCAGCCTTCTCCCTTTAAAGGGAGGAGCAGGCTGACCGTTTTATTTACAAGTCTTAAATTATGCTGCTAAGTATAGTCCTTATAATAATTTTTAAGTCTGAAATATTACTTCACATGTTGTCCAACAAATGCTGACAAGGGAATACTGAAGGGGGCAGAAAATCCAAAGATTGTTCATCTCATTTGGGCTTTAACCAACTTTTTTTCTCTTAAGGAAATGGTCTGTTAAACAGTGCACAAAAAACTGCATGGATCAAATGGAGAATAAGTTTACAAATGTTGACTTGATAGTTTTGTGCTGTACTGACTGCTGTATCTGCCCTTACCAGCCACCGGAACTTTAATGAAGAGGAGGTATGGCAGGATTTCAAAATTTGCAAGTAATTTTAGCAAGAGGAGAAGCATTTGGCAGTAGCAGAAAGCTGCAACATGTTTAATTTTGGAATACCACTAGCTGACAAAAATCAAATATTGGGCCTGATTCTCTTCTCATTTACAATAGTTTTACATTGATAGCCTTGATAGAGTTACTCCAGGGTAAGAGACAGGAGAATTGGGTGCATTAAGTCGGGAGGTGTTGGTGTAGTTATAAGCAAATACTGTACTTTTTCATTTTTTTACACAAAGAAATTAACCCTATTGATGAGGGAAGGGGAAGTTTACTGTAACCTGGCATAGTCCGTATTAGTTATTGAGACAACCAGCATTTCTTATTTCTCCAAAATGCTGAAAGGCCGTTTATATTTTAAGTTCACAAAAATCTACTTTGCTAGGGCATGGTTGCTCTTCTTTCCCTTGTTTTCATATCTGTTCTCTCTAAATCAGCTTTGATGGCAGAACTTTGATGGCAGAACTTTCTTCAGGACTGCAGCTTTGATGGCAGAACTTTCTTCAGGGCTGCATTTGGTTTAATGGTCAGATGAGAGAAGTAGGATTCCCGTTAGACCATTAGTCATGAGGCCATTCCTTTCAGAGTATTTTAAACTCACACAGATTGATTTCAATACCTTTCTCTAATTTTAGTCTTTGGCATGAATCTTGGGGCTATTTAAGTATAATCTTACTGGTCTCAAATTGAAATTAGTTCATTGCTGATATGACATATTGTTGAAATAAGGTATATCAATAATCTGCCTTTCTGGTCATCTTAGACATTTTACATTTTTTGATGATTGCTAGTGTTTTTGTGCAGTGTTCATGAGGTAGAAAAAAAATGCCCAATAGCATGTTTAGTTTCTGACATTCTGTTTCCCTAAACATAGCAAAAGACTACCGTAGAACATTATAACAGATTCTTTCTGCTCAGTTATCAGATACATACTTGTTTAGATCCAGGTATGTTCCAGGTTTATTATTTTTCCCTGTCTTCTGTGCACAGACACAGCAAATGTAGAAAGCTCAGCTCAAGTGTATCTCTAGATTACCATAGAGTTCATCTTTCTAGTGTATATCAACGAGATCTCTTCTGCGTGTCTTTGCAGATCAAGAACGTTGCTTTACAGATTCATAGGGTGTGAGAACCAAGAGGCACACTTCAGCAGTTCTGGCACCCTAAGGACTTCTGAGGTTAAACTCTAGATCTGACAAAACACAGATTACAGATGTGTGTGTTTTTTTTTAAAAGGAGATGTTACAGCAATAGGTGTAGTTTGAAGTATTGTTTGTTTGTTTCATTTTAGGTGGAATTGTTATAATGCATGTATGTAACGGTTCCCTGAGTAAAACATGCTAGCTTGTATGTGGGGCAAGTGATACATTGGGATGAGATAGAAGCCAGATAATGGTTTATAAAAGTACTATTGAATTAAGGAAATAAAGACTTCTAAAATTATTTTTAAAGCACTTTGTAAAGCAATTGTGAGACAGACATGAAGAGAGAAGGAGATAGTCAACCTTTCTCTTTCAGAGGTCACTTTTTTGAAAGTGGTGGATGAATGGCTTGCTATATTTCCAGTGCTTCTTGTGACATTAAAATTGAGATTATAATTGCACAAAAATCTGAAAAGTCAAAGTGAGGGTTCTTAACTCTGCACTTGAAAATATGTATGAGGACAAGATTTGAATGTTCTTTGGGTTTATAGAGAGACATATTTCCTTTTGGACATAAGCGTCAAACTTGTATTGTTTCTCTTCAGGTTTCTTTGACAGATCTGGGCCTATTATATGCTGAGTGTCTAAATCATCTAAGAGTTTGTCTTCATCAGGACTCAAAAAAGTTTAGAGGAACCAACTGAACCTGTAAAATTAATGCTCAGAAGTTAAAGAGTAATAAACCTGTGTAGATACTTTCATTCTGAAGCATGGAATCCTTAGTTTGCTGTAGGAGAATCCTGCAGGATTTATCTCCTGCCACACATCCAAGATAGTGTGTTTTGGCCAGGGGACTGTTCCACCTAGAGCAGTTGTTCCCATACTGGGGTTCGTGAAATATTACAGAGGGTTCTTGGGAAAAAATTCCCTAATGGCGGACAGAGCTGTCCCTAAGAACCCCGGGCAGCAGGGCCAGCAGCCTGGAGCCCCTGGACTTCCAAGAGCTAAACTGTTCAAAGCTAGCATATTTATCACAGTGAGGAGATGTAAACTTCAAGACTCCTTATAAGAAATGGAAAGGGAAGTGGATATTTTTTGCTGTTTTTAAAATTAATAGGCAGCTAATATTGTTTTTTAAATTATTATGAAGAACAAGTTTAAGCTTTGTTGTAACGTGTGTTGTTTGCCTGGACTGCTCAAAACCTGAATACTTGTGTAGAAGGAACTCGTTGAGTTCGCTTCTTAAATATCTTCATGCTGTTTCACATCTGATACTCCTTGGCGAAATGTAGAAGCCTTGTCTTATAACAGGCTTATTCAAAGTGATACAAGTTATGAAAGTGAGATCTTGGAAGAGTGTTGCCATTTTCATAATGTAATAAAAATTCTGTAATAATAAATAATAATTAATAATAAATAGTATATAATAAGCATGTCATAAAAACAAATTTTATATTTCCAAGATCACTGCTTTTATAATTTATACTCAGATAAAGGAGAAAATCCCCGGAAATACTCATTTTTACAAGGGGGTTCGTGAGACTTGACATTTTAGTGAAAGAGGTTCACAGATTGTTAAAGTTTGGGAACCACTGACCTAGAGAATTAAGCTATAATGAACTATGGCCACTTTACTTCTGAATGAGAATGTCCCCACAGGAATTGAATATGCTTTAATTTATGTGCATAACTTCACAGCTTTAATTGAGTCATCTTAACTTTCATATATGTCCTAGTGTAGACAAACCCTAAAGGATTGCACAGCCCCACAGTGCACATCAAAATGGTGCTCTGTAACTCCCCCATGCAGATGCTGCAAGTGCAAACTAAAAGGTTCCTACTTCACATTAATGTGTTACTCTTCCAGCAAGACTCTATTAATACAAGCGAGGAATTTTTTAGTTAACACTTGCAACACAGCACTTTTGTTGATATTGCTACTTAAACCCCAGTAGTTCAAACTGCAGGTCATTGTAGACATAGCCAGTGTCAACCAGGCATCCAGTTTTGCATTTTTCAGATTGAATTAGAAGGATGTTTTTTGGTGTCAGAGCTGAGTTAAATCACTGGGCCAAATTTAAGATTAGCATGACTGGGCACAAGTCCACTGGCTTTGCTGGAGTTGTGTCCATTAATGTTAGTATGAATTTGGCTCAGGGCATGGAGAAAACAGTGTATTCCTTCTGTGAAAGAGCAGAGGATAGATTGGAAATCTCACTCTTTAGAGTTTTATGCTAAGGTAAAAGGGGAACAATTTCTAGTCTGGGGTTTTTGTTGTTTTTAATGGGGGTACCTGGCTTGGAGAAATGGGATTTTCTCTGGGAGGAAAAAAACATTGGAGTAAAGAATTTTTCTCAATAAAGTACAATATGTCTGGGAGCATTTTTGGTGTTTTTTACTCAAGTAAAAATAGTGAACAGAGATGTTAAATTTCTATAAAAACAATTTGGTATAGAGTTACAACTCTTGCAGAGTGAAACAAAGTTTTTTTGTTGTGTCCTAGTTAATTTTGAGTGGAAATCTTTGAGCAAAACATGTTTGTTTTATAAAAAGATTTAAATCAGTTACACAAACCAAGTATGCAGTACTACCTTAGGATAGCATCAGGAAGCTTCCTGAGAATCCAGAGAGCCAGTAGGAAAGTTGCAAGACTACGAGTAGCTACCTAGCAATTCAGCAAAAGCAGCAGACTAACAAATTAATCATTAGAATGTGCAGAGTTCCACCTGGATGGGTCAGTCCCCATTTTCTTAATCGTAGAAATGCAAAGAAGCTTTCTTTTAGGGATTTATCTAAAGGCTATGACTGTTGGTATAAGGTGTCATAAACAGATAAGTAAGAGTTAATAGAACAAAAATGCTTCATATCTCTTTGCCTGGAAAGGGTTAACAAGAACAGTGAGCCTGGCTGTCACCTGACCAGAGGACCAATCAGAGGACAGGATACTTTCAAATCTTGAGGGAGGGAAGTTTCTGTGTGTGCTGTTAGTGTTTGGTGGATGTTCACTCTGGGGGCTCAGAGGGACCAGACCTGCAACCCAGTTTCTCTCCAATCTCCCTGATACAGGTTCTTTTAAGTTTAGAATAGTGAGTACTAGGTAGATAAAGCGAGTTAGGCTTATGGTTGTTTTCTTTATTTGCAAATGTTTATTTGGTTGGAAGGAGTTCAAATTGGTATTTTGCTGAAAAGATTCTAATTTGTACTTGTATACTTAGGCTGGGAGGGTATTCCCAGTGTCTAGAGCTGAAAGATCCTGTAACATATTCCATCTTAAATTTACAAAGATATTTTTACTGTTTTTCTTTCTTTAATTAAAAACTTTTCTTGTTTAAGAACCTAATTGTTTTTTTATTCTGGTGAGACCCCAGGGGACTGGGTCTGGATCCACCAGGGAATTGGTGAGGAGAAAGGAGGGAAGAGAGAGAGAGAGGCTGATTTCTCTCTGTGCCAGGATTACTTTCTCTCAGGAAGAGTCTGGGAGGGGGAAAGAGAAGGAGGGAGGAAGGTGAATTTTCCTCTCTGTTTTAAGATTCAAGGAGTTTGAATCACACAGTGATCTTCCAGGGTAACCCAGGGAGGGGAAGCCTGGGAGAGGCAACGGTAGGGGAAAGGGTTTTTTTTCCTTGTGTTAAGATCCAGAAGGTCTGGGTCTTGGGGGTCCCCGGGCAAGGTTTTGGGGGGACCAGAGTGTACCAGGCACTAGAATTCCTGGTTGGTGGCAGCGCTACGGGTACTAAGCTGGTAATTGAGCTTAGAGGAATTCATGCTGGTACCTCATCTTTTGGATGCTAAGGTTCAGAGTGCGGATTTGTACCATGACATAAGGTCTTATACAAAGCTGGTATAAAGTATTATACAAAGCTCATTGAAGTTAATAGGAGTCTTTTTGTTGATTTCAGTGGCTTTCGATCAGGCCTGTAGTGCTTTATTATTATTTAAAAGTATAAATTTTGTTGTTCTGTATGATCCCCCATTCATACAGTTCGCTGGCTCAATAATGTTAATGGAGGGGGAAAAGGGAATATTACCAGTTGTTGTGATATATTTTTAAACATTTTTTGTATATATATTAACATTGTTTTTCCCTCCAGCTAGCTAGTTAGTTTGGGGAATTCTTTGAGGGAAAAGCACTATTCAGTAAAGTTGGAGAGAACTGTAGGACTAGAAGAGACCAACTGGGGGTCATTTATTCCAAATCCCCTGCATCTTTTGCAGAACTATACCATGCACCATTCATAGTAATGACTTATGCCGTGTATTTGTGGATATCTGCAGTAATGGCCCCTTAGTTACTTAAGTACTTTGCTTCATAATCTATTGATTCTGTTGTCTAGAATAGCTCCTACTGTTAAGAACTTTAAAAATCCACACGTCACAGGAACAGCCCATAGAGCTTGTGAAGAATGGGTCCTGTTGGACTAAATCCTGAGATCCCATATAGGAACCTTGTCACTGTGACCAGAAGGCATTGTATTTAAAAGCAAACAAAGTTAAAAATTCATTTTGTCTACTTTAAAATCCACAGAAAAAGATCAAGGAGAAATAAAGGATTTAAGCACTGGGAAATTTAAAGGATTGTGCTAATGTAGGACCCTATTCATCAAGGTACTTAAGAATGTGCTAAAATTATGAGAGTCAAGGTAGGTTAGGTAATCTTTTATTGGACCAGCTTCTGTCAGTGAAAGAGGCAAGCTTTTGAGAACTCTATGTAGCTCAAAAATGTCTCTCTTTCACGGACAGAAGTTGGTTCAGTACAAAGTTATGTCACCCACTGTGTCTCTCTAATATCCTGGGACCAACGTGGCTACAACAGACCTGCAAACAACACTGAAAATTATTGACATGCATAAGGTAATTAAGAGGCATAAGCATATGCCTCGTAAGATGGGCTTATGTATTTTGCTGAGCCGAAACCTTAGAGCACAATTTTTGTTGCTGTTTTTTTTTTAAACACTTTATTTTTGATTTACAGGATTGGCGACAGTGTAACTGGCATCAGTTAGTGGTTTTGGGCTATCAGATCCAATACTGTAAGGGTATGTCTACACTACAGGATTATTCCGATTTTACATAAGCTGGTTTTATAAAACAGATTGTATAAAGTCGAGTGCACGCGGCCACACAAAGCACAATAATTTGGTGCATCCATGTACCGAGGCTAGCGTCGATTTCTGGAGCATTGCACTGTGGGTAGCTATCCCGTAGCTATCCCATAGTTCCCGCAGTCACCCCCGCCCATTGGAATTCTGGGTTGAGATCCCAATGCATGATGGTGCAAAAACAGTGTCGAGGGTGATTCTGGGTAAATGTCATCACTCATTCCTTCCTCCGTGAAAGCAATGTCAGACAATCATTTCGCGCCCTTTTTCCCTGGATTGCACTGGCAGAAGCCATAGCATGGCAACCATGGAGCCCATTTTGCTTTTTGTCACTGTCACCGTATGTGTACTGGGTGCCGCTGACAGAGGCGGTACTGCAGCGCTACACAGCAGCATTCATTTGCCTTTGCAAGGTAGCAGAGATGGTTACCAGTCGTTCTGTACCGTCTGCTGTGCCATTGTAAATTGGCGATGAGATGACGGTTGTCAGTTGTTCTGTACTATCTGCTTCTGTCATGGGTGCTCCTGGCTGACCTTCGCTGAGGTCGGCCGGGGGCGCAAAGACAAAAATGGGAATGACCCCCCAGGTCATTCCCTCCTTTATGTTGTATCTAAAAATAGAGTCAGTCCTGCCTAGAATATGGGGCAAGTGTACTAGAGAACCAGTGTATGAGAGAACCAGAGAGCACAGCCGCTCCGTGTCAGATCCCACCGAAATGATGAGCTGCATGCCATTCTAGGGAGTGTCTCTGCAACAACCCCACCCGTTGCTTCCCTCCTCCCCCAACCCTTCTGGGCTACCGTTGCAGGGTCCCTCCATTTGTGTGATGAAGTAATAAAGAATGCAGGAATAAGAAACACTGAGGTTTTAGTGAGATAAAATGAAGGGGAGGCAGCCTCCAGCTGCTATGATAGTCCAGGCAGGACATTAAACGGTGGAGGGGAGAGGAGCCCAGCATCCCACTGCTATGATAGTCCAGGCAGTACAGAATCTTTTCTTTAGACATGAAAGGAGGGGGTGCTGATGGAGTTCAGCCCCCAGTTGCTATGATGAGGACGGTTACCAGCCGTTCTATACCATCTGCCAGGAATAACCGGGAGTCATTCCTATTTTTACCCAGGCACCCCCGGTCGACCTCACCTGAGGCCAGCCAGGAGCACTCATGGGCTGATGACGAGGACGGCTACCAGTCATACTGCACTGTACTGTCTGCCACCGGGGAAGGGAGGGGAGAGGATGCTGCTGTTCATTGCCCCAGCACTATGTCTACCAGCAGCATGCAGTAGACATACAGTGACATTGAAAGAAGTCAAGAAACGATTTTTTTCCCTTTTCTTTCTCGGGGACGGGGTGAGTAAATTGATGACATGTACCCTGAACCACCCCAGACAATGTGTTTGAGCCTACAGGCATTGAGAGCTCAGCCAAGAATGCAAATGCTTTTCGGAAACTGCGGGGACTGTGGGATAGCTGGAGTCCTCAGTCCCCACTCCCTTCCTCCACGAGCGTCCATTTGATTCTTTGGCTTTCCGTTATGCTTGTCACACAGCACTGTGCTGTGGACTCTGTATCATAGCCTGGAGATTTTTTTCAAATGCTTTGGCATTTCATCTTCTGGAACGGAGCTCTGGCGGGGTATTTCCTGCAAGGATAAGGATGTGTTAGTACCATTGTATACGGCGTTGGTGAGACCCCATCTGGAATACTGTGTGCAGTTCTGGTGTCCCATGTTCAAGAAGGATGAATTCAAACTGGAACAGGTTCAGAGACGGGCTACGAGGATGATCCGAGGAATGGAAAAACTGCCTTATGAAAGGAGACTCAAAGAGCTTGGCTTGTTTAGCCTGGCCAAAAGAAGGCTGCGGGGGGATATGCTCGCCCTATATAAATATATCAAGGGGGTTAACGTTAGGGAGGGAGAGGAATTATTTAAGTTTAGTACTAATGTAGGCACGAGGACGAATGGGTATAAACTGGATATTAGGAAGTTTAGACTTGAAATTAGACGAAGGTTTCTGACCATTAGGGGAGTGAAGTTCTGGAATAGCCTTCCGAGGGAAGTAGTGGGGGCAAAAGACTTTCCTGGCTTTAAGACAAAGCTTGATAAGTATATGGAGGGGATGTTATGATAGGATCGTTAATTTGGGCAATTGATCTTGAATTACCACCACACAGGTCTGCTCAATGGTCTGCGGGGAGATGTTGGATGCGATGGGTACTGAGTTGCTGCGGAGAATTCCTTCTTGGGTGCTGGCTGGTGACTCTTGCCCACATGCTCAGGGTTTAGCTGATCGCCATATTTGGGGTCGGGAAGGAATTTTCCTCCAGGGCGGACTGGCAGGTGCCCTGGAGGTTTTTCGCCTTCCCCTGCAGCGTGGGGCACGGGTCGCTTGCTGGTGGTTTCCCTGCAGCTTGAGGTCTTCAAACCATTTTTGAGGATTTCAATAACTCCGTCCTGGGATAGGGGTTGTTATAAAATTGGATGGGTGGGGTTCTGTGGCCTGCCTTGTGCAGGAGGTCAGACTAGATGATCAGATTGGTCCCTTCTGACCTATGAGTCTATGAGTCTATGAGATTTGTCTCCCCATACATCAATCAGATCCAGTATCTCCCGTACAATCCATGCTGGAACTCTTTTTGGATTTGGGACTGCATGGCCACCCGTGCTGATCAGAGCTCCACACTGTGCAAACAGGAAATGCATTTCAAAAGTTTGCGGGACTTTTGCTGTCTACCTGGCCAGTGCATCCGAGTTCAGATTGCTTTCCAGAGCGGTCACAGTGGTGCACTGTGGGATACCGCCCGGAGGCTAATACCGTCAGTTTGTGGCCACACTAACCCTAATTCGATATGGTAATACCCATTTTAGCGCTACTCCTCTCGTCGAGGAGGAGTACAGAAACCAGTTTAAAGAGCCTTTTATATCGATATAAAGGGCCTCATTGTGTGGACGGGTGCAGCGTTAAATCGGTTTAACGCTGCTAAAATCAGTATAAACACGTAGCGTAGACCAGGCCTAAGTCTTCAGTCTCTGCAGTTTCTTTGTTGAGCTGAGGAGACAACACTTGAGTAAAGAACTCTGCATGGAAGTCTGCTGTTAAAAATCTCATTTCAGTTGTTTCAGGACCTCATTTTAGTACACGCGGTTGCTTTTTAAAACTGTACTAGTAAGTTGATTACCTTTAACTGTGTCAGGGTTCAGAGTGGTAGCCGTGTTAGTCTGTATCAGCAAAAAGAAAAGGAGTACTTGTGGCCCCTTAGAGACTAACAAATTTATCTGGGCATAAGCTTTCATGGGCTAAAGAGTGGGTTTTAGCCCACGAAAGCTTATGCCCAAATAAATTTGTTAGTCTCCAAGGTGCCACAAGTACTCCTCCATCTTTTTACCTTTAACTGAAGTAATTATAAGATCATCACCCTCAATGTACAGGGTAAGCCAAAGTTCAGAGCCTATCAGTACAAACTTCTTAATATTTTATTCTTACTCATATACACTGGTTAAATTTCATTTGCCATGATGCTGCTTACAACCCCAATTAGTTAAATCTATCTGGAAATTCTCATAAACATCAGTAGCTTTTACTAACTGAAACAGTTTAATTTCATCGGTGAACTATACCAATTTGCTGGTTTCAAAATCACAAATAAGTGTATTATATAACTCTGATCTTAATGCCAGTCCAAGCCCACCACTATCAACTTTTCTTCATGCCGAGTGGTGGCCATTCCCTGTAACTCTTCTGTTTCTCAAACTTGGGATGCCGCTTGTGTAGGGAAAGCTCCTGGCGGGCTGGGCCTGTTTGTTTACCTGCCACATCCGCAGATCTGGCCGATCGCGGCTCCCACTGGCCGTGGTTCGCTGCTCAAGGCCAATGGGAGCTGCTAGAAGCAGCAGCCATTATGTCCCTTGGCCCGGGCTGCTTCCAGCAGCTCCTATTGGCCTGGAGCAGCGATCGGCCGGACCTGCGGACGCGGCAGGTAAACAAACCAGCCCAGCCCACCAGGGGCTTTCCCTACACAAGCAGCGTCCCAAGTTTGGGAAACACTGTCATAGAGTATACTGACAGAGCACTTCCAACTTTCCAGATGCTAGGTTTTCTCAAGGAATCTCTGTGTCGAGTCTGGCAGTTTACAATCTGACCCTGTATGCTGCATATAACAGAAATATTTGTGGATGAGAATCTGCTTTGTGATCTGAATTTTAAATAGGCTAACTCATTTCAGAAATAAGATATTTGTTTTGGTTAAACAATATTGTCTATTTCCAATTAAATTGTAATAAAAGAGTTTATCATTTTTGTGGGTATAAGTAACCTCCTTTAATGTCTAAGCATTAGAACGTAGGCATCCTGAACTAACTAAGGGCTTTTTCTCAATACCAAGTGTTGTGGTTTAACATGTACACAGAAAAGTGACTTAAAAACAACAGAATGCTACATGAAACAAACATACAGTAGAATTTTACTAATCTGAATTATTAGGGCAGGGAAGGTCCAAGACATCTGTGGGAGTTATGGACTAGCAAGTACTAGGAGGAGGAACATGGCCATTAGTTTTCTATAATAAATGCCTTAGCCCTGTTTAAGGGCATTACCGAGTGCCAGGAAAGGGGCCAGGAGGTGTCCAGGTGGCTTGTGAGATTTATGGTATTACCTGCTGTCAAGGGTTTTTCCCCACTTTGAACTTTAGCATCCAAAAAGTGGGGACCTGCATGATCACTTTTAAGTTTAATTACGAGCTTGAATTTGGTACGCTGCCACGAGCCAAAAATACAGTGTTTGGCACACTTCCTGTTCCCCCAGAACCTTCCCTGGGGAACCCAAGACCCAAACCCCTTGGGTCTTAAAACAAGGAGAAATAAACCATCCGCCCTCCTTTCTCCCCCCAGACTTTCCCCTCCCTGGGTTGCCTTGGGAAGCTACACAGATCCAAACTCCTTGGATCTTAAAACAGAGGAATTAACCATTCCCTTCCTTTTCTCCCCACCAATCCCTGGTGAGTTTAGACTCAATCCCTTGGATTCCAGAACAAGGAAAAATCAATCAGGTTCTTAAAAAGCTTTTAATTAAAGAAAGAAAAGGTAAAAGTTATCTCTGTAAAATCAGGATAGAAAATGCTTACAGGGTACTCAGATTCATATAGCGTAGAGGGACTCCCGCCCCCCCAGCCTGAGATTCAAAATTACAGCAAACAGAGGTAAAAATCCTTCCAGCAAAAGACACATTTACAAGTTAAGAAAACAAACATAAAACTAATCCGCCTTGCCTGGCTATACTTACAATTTTGAAAAATGAAAGACTGATTCGGAAAGATTGGGAACACCTCGGTGTACGTCTGGTCCCTCTTAGCCCCAAGAGCGAACAACGAACAAAACAAACAACACAAACAAAGACTTCCCTCCACCAAGATTTGAAAGTATCTTGTCCCCCCATTGGTCCTCTGGTCTTGTGTCAGCCAGGTTCACTGAGCTTCTTAGCCCTTTACAGGTAAAAGAGACATTAACCTGTAACTATCTGTTTGACACCTGCACAGGAGCAATATCTCATTGATTTGTGCTTTGGTAATCTGCACACTAATTCTTTTCAGTGATGCTTTGCAGGTGTTTACCCATCTGAGGTTTAGCAGAGTTCAAGTGCACAACTGAACGTAACATTGGGTGTAAGAGTAGGGCTTAAAAGGCCCTTTCTGTCTTGTTTTCAACTGTTTGAGAGTCACATTCACAGACTGCAAAGGGGAGCAGCTCCTTCCTGCACCTCACTGGATTTAAAAACTAAACCTGCTATTTATATTAGCTGTAGCCTAAGTTTGCTGGAGGGATAAGTTTTCTTCTGGTTTGGATATAAGGATGTGACAGGGAGCATGTGGGATACAACAGAGCAGTTCTGAGATAACTAAAAAGCATTGTAGCATACAGGCCAGGAGTGGGAAATCAAGTAAGAATGACCCAGTTGGCAATCTAGTGAAACAACACTTGTCAAAGAGATGATATCCGACTGTCTGTACTGCATGGTTAGATTTTCAAATGAAATGGTAGATTTTGATGCCAATGAAATTGTTACTCTGAAATTTTAGTGTAGTGCATACATCTTTCCAAAATTATTTTTAAAGCATGTTATAAAATTGGAATGAACTTGTGCACCCATATATTTACAGTAGATAGGAAAACTATAAAAACTTGCCTTTATGTTAATTCTTGATCTGTTGTTAAATGAAAAGTTGATGTTGATACGAATGCATCTTAAATTGTCATTTCCTAGCTTTTTGAGTGCCTAACCCAGTAACTTTATGTATTTGTGTACATGTGTGTATTTATTTAGTGTATTTATGTGTAATGTTTTTATGTCTAATATGGTTTGGATTTTTGTTGTTGTCCTTGGTTTAATATATTAAAATGCCACTGCCATCACAGATTGAGATAGTCTCAATCTCTGTTCAGACTTGGCATGATTGATTTTAAATTCAAGTGCAAATTCTAATTTAGTACTATTCTGTTCAGCTGGTTTTGAATTCTAGATGTGATCAAACAGAACAGCCCTGGTAGGAACCTCAACTAGAAGGTTATTTATTTACCCGTAAGGTAATCAAAGCCTTGAAAATTCATGGGCTGGTAATCAGTCTGAAGACGGACTACTTGGATCTTCCTCAGTATCTCCAGCACCTGTGAGTCAGGATCTTTACCAGCTTGTTCACTGTGCTACTCCTTGTGGACTGAGTCCTCAAAATTAAGGTCATTGATTCACAGTTCTCAAACACAATTTGAGTCTAGGAGTCTGTCAGCAAGGTCTGATAGTCTCTAATACAGACTCTGCTGGCTTTCTACTCATGAGGCCCTTACAAGTCCATATGGGATCACAGTCAAGGCACTCTTCTCTGTTCTCTGCACTCCATACCTCTACAGTCCTAAGATCCCTGAAGTAGCAGTGTAAACTAAAGAACCCCACTCAAGGATGTGTCTGACAGATCCACTCATGAAAAATATGACTTAGGGTGCCCCTCTCAGTGGTTAGAGATACCACATTTTGTCACACCAATGCAGGTTCCATCAGTATTGTGTGGAAATGAGAAGCATCTGGCATGCCTTCACATGGCTTTCATTTTTTGACATAGGGTCAAATGGCTGGACAGCAGTGGTCTAAATCAATAGTCTAGACAGGACCCATAGTTCCTTTGTGCAGATGGAAGCTTCCCAAAACCTCCTCTTGGTGCCAAAACCTTCCATCAAGGAAGTCTAGGTCAGTACCAAGCTGAACTAAACTTCTTTAGATTGGAAGCACTTCAGCACCAGGATTTTCTCTTGTTTTAACTCTGCATTTGTACAGTGCCCAGCACAATCCTGATTGCTGCTTTTGAGCATTGCCGTAATATAAATATTTAATAGCAGTAATGATTAGCATTAGCAGGTACTGCTTTTGAGCACTTACTGTGGCTATGCTTTGGTCCTGTCCATCCTGAGTAAATTTACTGTGGAAAAATCCTGTGTCCTACTACTTCTGTAGTAACAAGATAGTAACAACTGAGTTTCCACTAAGAGCAATGTTTACTGAAAGGAGGGTAGCCTGGTGGCTGAAAGCTTTGTTAAACGTGTATGTGACGGATCAGAAAATTGCAACTGAAATTTTGACAAAAGAAGAACAAAAAAGAAAGAACAATTTCCAGAACATTTTGGGGTGGGGAAAGGGATTCTCCCTCCTCTTCCCCCCCGGCCCCCCCCAATGCCATCCATTTTTCAACCAGCTATACACTGGAGTGTAAATTTTTGATGACGGGAGGGAGGAAAATTTACATTTTCCCCAAATTTCTTCTTTTTAAAATATATTTTATAAAATTGGGTCTGGGAGATACAGACTTTCCCCTATATTATCAAGCGTGTGTATGCGTGCTCTGTGTGTGTGTAGTTAAAAATTTTAAGAGAAAAGACAACAGAGAGAATCATTAATCCTATATAAAAATTTTACATCAGAAAATGTTTTTTTTAAAGTTGCCATTAAGTGAATGAGACAATTAATTTAGCCCTTGCTGTTTTCCCCACACAGCACAGAACAAAATAGTTTTTCATTGTTATAAAAGAAAGGAAGATGGGGAGAAAGCCCAATGTTATATTTTTATCTGTCAAAGACAGATTTAAATAGTACATCAACCATGGAGCCTGGCACTTGACCGCAGTATAGTTATTTTTATTTCTGAAAAAAAGATTTATTACAATATAATTTGTACTCCCAGGCTAGTGTTTTGTGAATAGTTGGTTTGAACACTTGAGTCCCATAGAGCTTTTGGAGCTGGGGCAATCTAGCAAAGAACATTGCAGATAATTTTAAAGAAACAACTAGAAACACTGGAAAAAGGAGTGTGAATTCTGAGTCATCAGCTGTCAGTATTCAAGTACATTTTTATAACATTGTGTTTATAATTGCTGGTTCCTTTAATGTGATGTGTATTATTGCTTTGGTTATTGCCTATGTTCCAAAGTCAAATTATATTCTTTCTCTTATTAACAAATTGTCTTGTCTGTTTTTATTTGTTTTTTTTTGTGGTGGGATGCTCTTCCAGGCATTTGAGAAGAGGATATTATGTATCTTTTCATTCTGAGATTGCTTTTCCCCTCCATTTTGACCTCACCATTGCTCTTTTGCTTGTTGTAGTAACTGCTGTTAGAGACTTTTCATACCTGTTTGTTATAGTGCATTTAATGGGATGAACAACATGTTAGCTTCTATTTTGTTCCCTATCTAATCCTAAGAATAATACACCTCTACCTCGATATAACGCTACCCTTGGGAGCCAAAAAATCTTACCGTGATATAGGTGAAACCTAGTTATATCGAATTGATTTGATCCGCCGGAGTGTGCAGCCCCGCCCTCCCCTCGGAGTGGTGCTTTACCGAGTTATATATGAATTCGTGTTATATTGGGTGGAGGTGTTATCGGGGTAGAGGTGTATGCCTCACAATAATGAACTAGTAGTTGCCCATGGGTGAAATTCACCTTTGTGCAGAGAGCCAGCACAAGGTCTAGATGCCACTTAAGTCCAAATTAAGTCCTCAGAATAGATCTAAAGTGATGCATAAAGGTTTGAACTGGCCTGCTACACAGGAATGAATGTCACCCCATGAACCCCCTTTTGTTTTTTGTTTTTTTTTTTGGTCACACATGAATGTTGTTGTTTGTGGAGAAGATTGCTCTCAGTTCTCAAAAGTGTATATTTCCTGTAGTAGATGAGTCCCAAAACTTGGAAAACTTTCTATTGACTTTAAGTGTTTTGAACTCACAAAGTCCAATAGCTGTTGCTTATATATGAGCATGTCACCCTAAAATTCAGGTCTGGAGCTGTAAACAACACCTAGAGCCTCTTGTAAATATGCTAAATACCTATGTTGGATGGTGGGTGAACTTAACAAAAAACGAACAACAAGAAAACCTGATTGCATTATTGGGTTTGAATCTGTAGAGCTGTTGATTTTTCTGTCTTTGAATTGTAAAATGGCCTGTACTAGGGCTATTGTGATGTTTGCTGTATAAATGCACACATAATAATATAGTTCCTTGACTTTTTGGCAGTCTTGTGGTTTGAAAATAGAGAGTCTACAGGTGGGTTTTCTTTAGAATGAAGTTTTAAATGTAATTCTGATACTGCTGCCGCTCTCATTTTGGAGGCTTTTCCATATTCTGAATGCAACTTAAGGTAGGGCAGCTACCATTTGGAGAGTGAGGACTGGATTTGGGGGCCCATAGGAAACTTCCTTGAGACTTGGCTGTGCTATTATCTTTTCAGTTTCTCTGTCCGCAACTCCTCAATCTCTTCTCCCTCCTACCCCAACAATTTTCTGTTGAATGCTAGCTGCAGCTAGCAGAGCACCAGGCAATGCAGCATTGGCCTTTTTTGGCCTATGTGTTTTTTGTGGGTCACAAAAGTCATTGTGAAGGAAGCTTGAATGTTTGGTATGTTGAAGAATAGATCAGAAGGAAGAGATGGAGAGGGAGAGAGATTGAATAAACAAAACAATACTCATTGTCCCAACTGACTTGAGGAGAAGGAAGCCTCTTTGCATACCTATATAGTGAATCATTGTTCTGATAGTCTCTGCATGGTACTTAGATACCACATTGATGACTTGTATAAATGCTTAGATTAAATGTCAATATTGCCAATAGCCCTTAGCAAGAATAACTGCATAGCAGAGCAGAGAAGATAGTAAAGTTCTTCAGTTCATTTTTGAGAGCACCACAGCAACAAAAACACACAGCAGTTTTAGGAAATATTTAGGCTTTCTTTTCTCTTTAAAGATGATTCTAGAAAGATGCATCTCACTGAAATCCATTTCTGTTTTGCATGTTTTAATTGGACCTGAGTAAGTAACATTTACATGTCCGTGTTGTTTTCCTTACCAATAATATACTACACTCTCATTTTACTTGAAATTAATAAATATTTTATTTCCATAATGCTTCTCATTTCAGAGAATCTGAACAGGTTACACAGATTCCACTTACACACTCATACAGGGAAGACTGAGTGGGTGCAAAAGAAAAGTAAAGATTGGGTTTACATGCTGCTTCATATGCTGCTATGTCAAATAATTTTAAATATACAATTTCTATAAACTCTTCATATTTATAGAGGCAGGATTTGAACCTCTGGTTTCATCTGAAGACTTAATTTCAAAATTTCCAACATTTCACTATAAGTACATACCATTTTCCGTGTGGACTTTAAAAATCACACTTACCCAGATTTATTTGGCAGAACTGGGAAATGACACTCTGCATTCCTGCTGTGCTGGTCAGATAATATTTAAAGAGAACTCCTAAAAAAGAGAGGTGACTTTCAGAACCTGCTTTGGAACAACAGGATTGAAGTTCAACTTCATATTAGCTTTCGGTGGCTCGGTGAATCTTATGTCAGCACTGCAGTGCACTGAGTCTTATGAGCATCGTAACAAAGAAATGTGAAAATTGTTCTCTTTCCTTTTGTAAAAGGACCTGGCTAATGTAACATGCATGCAAGGGGGATTTTTTTCTTTCCTTTGTTTCATTTCTCCCCAGTATGTTAGAGCAAAGGGCTTTATAGAATTAATTTATCTATGAGAAATGTGTTTGAGATAATAACTTATTTTATGACTGTAATGCAATACTTGACACATATCAGTTTGCAAGATTGTCATTACATATCAAAGGGTATGTATGAGGTGATAGCATACTTTGTTCTTTGCCTCTGAAATCAGCAAACCTGAACATGGAGAGCTGTTTTAATATGCACATTGTTGTGAAATGATTAGTTGGCTTTCCCTTCTGGGCAGTGGTTGGAACTAAACTGATCATGTGTAAGAGCATAATAAGGAAAAACCTTAACAATGCATTGGCTACTGGAAGTTTATTGTTTCCGTTATTAGATTCATGTTCAGTCATTTATTTTGGATTTCATTCCTTTACTGAAAGCCATAATACTGAATGTCAAAATACTGCCATAATACTGAATGTCAAAAACCATTTCATTCAGATTCACATTCTTCTCTGCATTCCTGTGCATACGGCCCGGTGGACCAATTTTTGCATGGTAAAGCTAAATGGGGATGGGAGTGGAGTCTTAAATCTGTAAGCAGGACGAATGACCTATCCAGCAGCTGGTTTTCATATAACACTTTATAATGCATGAGCTGAGGACATGGATTTTGCCTCTCACACAATGGGAATTGTGGGAAGGCATTGCAGGATTAGTGGCACTTGAGTGGACCTAGACTATGTCCATGCAACGGAATGGTCATGTTGGCAACTGACAAGTTGTGCTAACTGATGCTGTAGCTTGACAGGCCAAGCAGCTCAAGTTAAAAGCATGACCACAGTGAAAGGTTTTCGAATATGGACAGGAGTTGAGTTAGGGAAAACACTTATGTTATTACTTGAGTTAACTGCATGGAAGACAAGCTTATAGCTGTTAAAGCCAAGATTCAGGAAGAGGGTAAACTCTGAGGCTGTGCTTTAGAGCAGGTTGTAAAAGCTGCCTACTGAAATGTGTGGTTTTCATTCCTGCAAATTGGTCATTAGTCTTCTAAAATAACTATTTTTCAATTCATTATTTTTAAATGCTGAAAAATATATCATGCATCTACCAGAACAAAGACCTGCCTCAGAGATGACAGTTTAAAGTCAAGATGACACATGTAGCAGAAGTTATAAACAGATGACCAAAGGTAAAGGAAGAGAATGGGAAAAAGTGACAATAATAACCAATAAGACATCATGATGGTTCTGTGAAAAAAGATATTTTTATTTACTTTCCTTCCTCATAGTGAAAATCCATGATCTGAAATATATAAAATTTGGGGCAGAAATCTCTAAAGTATATAATACAGGGTGTAATCCAAGAACAGACTAGATTGCTTAGATCTTTGCATCATTTTTGTTGTTTCTAAGGGAAGGGAGAAATTGGATGCACTTAGATCACTAGCAGGGATATTTAAGACAGTATAAAAAATAAAACACACACACTTAAAAACAAATGAGAACATTTGTAGGAGTCTGGTTTCTTAGCCCAAAACCCCCCAAACAAACAGAAAATGCCATTCATCAGTTTATGTTGTTGTAACAGATGCCTTGGAAATGGGACACAGTTAGGTGATGTATAGTATTGGGTATGTTTATGTATTTACCTATCAAATTTTTACTCCTAGGGGATTCTGTGGGACTGCACACCTGCAGAAAACACCACCCACCCTGCAAATTTCCTGTGTTTCCCTGCAGAAAATAACAGAGAAGCAAAGGGAATCTGTGCGCTGGGGACGACCATGGGTGCAGTTTTTGGGGGGGATTCCCCCCCTCCAAACAGAGGCAAAGCATGGAGGGGGCACATGAAGTTACATGTCACTTTCCGCCACCCATTCTGCAAGCACAGAGCTGCCCAGCTGAAGAAAGCTGTGTCTCCACTATGCTGAGGCCTGGTCTACACTACGCGTTTATACCGAATTTAGCGGCATTAAACCGAATTAACCCTGCCCCCGTCCACACAACGAAGTCTTTTATTTCGATATAAAGGGCTCTTATTACCGATATCTGTATTCCTCCCCGACAAGGGGAGTAGTGCTGAAATCGATATTGCCATGTCGGGTTAGGGTTAGTGTGGCCACAATTCGACAGTATTGGCCTCCAGGCGCTATCCCACAGTGCACCATTGTGACTGCTCTGGACAGCAATCTGAACTCGGATGCATTGGCCAGGTAGAAAGGAAAAACCCCGCGAACTTTTGAATTTCATTTCCTGTTTGCCCAGCGTGGAGCGCTGATCAGCATGGACTGTACGGGAGATACTGGATCTGATCGCTTTATGAGGAGACAAATCTGTTCTATCAGAGCTCTGTTCCAGAAGACAAAATGCCAAAGCATTTGAAAAAATCTCCAAACAGAGGCCACAGCAGGGACTCAACACAGTGCTGCATGACAAGCGTAACGGAAAGCCAAAGAATCAAATGGACACTCATGGAGGGAGGGAGGGGGTACTGAGGACTCCAGCTATCCCATGGTCCCCGTAGTCTCAGAAAAGCATTGCATTCTTGGCTGAGCTCTCAATGCCTGAAGGGTCAAACACATTGTCCGGGGTGGTTCAGGATATATGTCGTCAGTTTGCCCCCTAGCCCCGTGAAAGAAAAGAGAAAAAAATCATTTCTCGCCTTTTTTCAATGTCACTGTATGTCTACTGCATGCTGCTTGTAGACACGGTGCTGTGACGCTGAACAGCAGCATCCCCTCCCCTTCCTTTCCTGATGGCAGACGGTACAAAATGGTTGAAAACCGTCCTTATCACCCTGTGAGTGCTCTTGGCTGGCCTTGGTGAGGTCGGCAGGGGGCGCCTGGGCAAAAATGGGAATGACTCCCAGTCATTCCCTTCTTTAAGTTTCTCCTGGAGAGGCAGACGGTGCAAAAGGCTTGGTAACCGTCCTCATCATAGCAGCTGGAGGCTGAGCTCTTCCCCCCACCTTTCATGTCTAATGAAGATTCTGTACTGCCTGGACTATCATAGCAGCTGGAGGCTGCCTCCCCCTCATTTTATTTCACTAAGTCAGTGTTTCTTATTCCTGCATTCTTTATTACTTCATCATGCAAATGGGGGGACACTGCCACAGTAGCCCAGGAGTGGGAGGAGTGAAGCAACGGGTGGGGTTGTTGCAGGGGCACCCCCTAGAATGGCATGCAGCTCATCATTTCTGCGGGATATCTGGAGCTCTGACCCGGAGTGGCTGTGCTCTCTGGTTGTCAAGTAGACTTGCCCCATATTCTAGGCAGGACTGACTCTATTTTTAGACAAAACATAAAGAAGGGAGTGACCCAGGGAGTCATTCCCATTTTTGTCCGTGCTCCCTCGGCAGACCTCAGTGAGGCTAGCCAGGAGCACCCATGACAGCAGCAGATGGTACAAAAGGACTGGTAACCATCATCACCAATTTCTAGGAGCAGACGGTACAAAAGGACTGGTAACCAACATCGCCAATTTCCAAAGCAGCAGATGGTGCATTAGGGCTGGTAACCATCTCTGCCAGCTTGCAAAGGCAAATGAATGCTGCTGTGTAGCACTGCAGTACCGTGTCTGTCAGCAGCATCCAGTACACATATGGTGACAGTGACAAAAGGCTAAATGGGCTCCGTGGTTGCCATGCTATGGCGTCTTCCAGGGAGATCCAGGGAAAAGGGCGCTAAATGATTGTCTGCTGTTGCTTTCACGGAGGATGGATTGAGTGACGACATTTACCCAGAATCACCCGCGACACCATTTTTGCCCCATCATGCACTGGGATCTCAACGCAGAATTCCAATGGGCGGGGGAGACTGCGGAAACTATGGAATAGCTACCCACAGTGCAGCGCTCCGGAAATCAATGCTAGCCTCGGTACATGGACGCCCACTGCCAAATTAATGTGTTTAGTGTGACTGCGTGCACTCAACTTTATACAATCTGTTTTAAAAACAGTTTCTGTAAAATTGGAATAATCTCATAGTGTAGAAATATCATAGATTATTAGGATTGGAAGGGACCTCAAGAGATCATCTAGTCCAACCCCCTGGTCAAAGCAGAACCAATCCCCAAATGGCCCCCTCAAGGACTGAACTCACAATCCTGGGTTTAGTAGGCCAATGCTCAAACCACTGAGCTATCCCTCCCCGCAATATCCTGATTCTGCAGCTGGATGCTACCTCCTGGGTCCTAGTGCTAGTCTTGCTCCTCTTCTGTGTGCTGGAAGGCTTCCTGTTTTCTATTCCATGCAACAGTGAGTGCCCATGGTGGGGCTGGGTAAGGGGGGATGGGGAAAATAAGGGATGAGGTGGGTGAGGGGGTGTGGGGAAGAGGCAGTGGGGAAGGAAAGGGGGTGGAATAGGGCAGGGGGAGGGGAATGTGGGAGTGAGGGGAGGGAGAATGGAGAAGAGAAGGGAATAGGGGAATTGTGATGGGAAGCGGGAGCCCAGCATGTAGCGTACCCTTGACAGCAGCTGAGAGTCCCCCATAAAACACGCCCGTTGAACCTTCACCCTGACAAACCCTACCTCCCTACACCTGGACCCCTCTGATGAACCCCCACTCCCTGACCCCACCCCACTGATCCCCTACCAGGTGCACCTGGAGCCCCACACCTCATCAAGCCTCACTCCCCCAGCACCCAACTCCCCCACACCCATACCTCTCCACTGTGTCCCATCTCCCTACACTGCTGAGTGTCTGTATCGGGGGAACTGGGGGCTTCTGGGTGATCTCCCACCTCAATGCAGCCAGTGATTTGTGCTCCTTACTGCCATGTTAGAATCACATTTATTTACTGACAAAATTTGCAGAATTTTGAAGAATTTTAAAATATTGTGCACATAATTTTTAATTTTTTGATGCAGAATTTTATTTTTTTTTGGCACAGAATTCCCTCAGGAGTAAATTGTGTACTTAAAATATTCTTTTCATCCTAGGATTTTTAATCCTAATCAAGTCACAAGAAAGGTACTTTCAGTAATATCACAAATTGCTAAATGATGATACTTAGCAAAATGAAGATTTATATATTGTAGTTTTCACTAAATTTATACAGCATACTGTCATTTTTTTTCATTGTTTACTTCCAGAATGGTTCTGTCACAGTACAGAATGGAAATATTTTATCTTTTTGGAACTCATGCTTTGGTTGTATTGATTCAGATATATACCAATGAGTGACAATAGGGAAATTGGAGGCGGGGAAAGGGGGCGTCAGGTTGGTTTCCTGATAAATCAAGCACCAGAAAAGTTCAGAAACAGATTTTTGCTCTATCCCCAGCATTCCCTGATCAACACAGTAAACAGCCTCTTTTAAATCAGTTTTAGAATCCAATCTCTGAAACTATTTTTAGTACTTACTGGCACTAGATGCTTCTTCTGGGCAACTGTACCAGATTTATAACTCTGAAAGTGCAGGGTTATTTATTACCTTGCAATAGGCAGTGAAGTGGTATCTTGTACATGCATATGTCAAGCACCTTTCAAATTTTAGTAAGGTGGCTGAACTATGTCTTTCCCAGAACAATACAAAAAAGGATAACTTTTTTTTTGAAAAGCATCTCTTTTGTCTCAGAAGTAGAAATGATTCCCTGAGGAGTTCAATGTTCAACACAAATTTTCTATTTGAGTTTACAAATCCCGGCAAAGAACAAAAGTTTTGGAAGGTCTTACCATCATATGTATTTCAGCAGTTTTTGCCCCAAGGCCTACAATCCCCCCAAAGCTTATTTGTGAATGTGTGTGTGTGTGTGGGCGGGGGGGAGGGGAGAGAAGAACAGGGAAAAAGCTCTATTGCATGAGATTATTGGGCATTTTGTAAATGTGCATAATTGCAAACGTGAATTGGAAGTTTCCTGAATCTGAGATCAATGTGTTCTTCTTTTAAATATCATAATTAATAAAACAATGAAAACATTGACATTAAGGTATAGTATGGGTATATGAAAGAATGCCCTTTTATGATGTAAATCAAGAGAACGTTGTTTTGTTTTTTTTTATTTTTTACTGTACTTGTTTAGGCACCTATATCTCTAGTTAAGCGTCTGTGTTTGTGTTACCCATGTAACCCACACAAAGATTTTATCAAAATTTTTCCTAAAAGTAAACAATACAATCAAGAAGCAAAAGTTTCAACCACTTTGGCTTACAAGATATGATGCAAAAGATATGATGCGAAAGAACTTTATTGTATAAATACAAAATCAGAGGTTCAAATTTATTTTTTGCACCTATATAACTGAGTAAAGTTTCTGTCTCTTAAAAGAAAATTTGGGAGGCATGTGCATATTTTCTTCAGTTATTTGTTTAGAGTGCGGGGAGGGAATGAAATGAGATTGAGGTATAGACTTAGTGGGTATGAATTTCTGTATATTTGCACTAATTTTCAACAGTGTCAAGGGGCTTTTTGTTTCTGTTTTCCATGATTTATGAACCAAAGCCACATGTATGCAGTGTTGTTGTAGCTATGTTGTCGCAGAATATTAGAGAGACAAGGTGAGTGAGGTAATATCTTTTATTGGACTAACTTCTGTTGGTGAGAGAGACAAGCTTTTGAGCTACATAGAGCTCAGAAAGCTGAGGAAAAGTCTGCAATAGCTCATAAGCTTGTCCCTCTCGCCAGCAGATGTTGGTCCAATAAATATTACCTCATCTGTCTTGTCTTTCTAAAGCCACGTGTCCATCATCCTCAGTTCCCATTGAAACGGATGGAAGTGGTAAATTTGCTGAGCAGAATCTGTTTTAAGGTAAGGAACACAGTTGGCTTTGTTTTCCTGTGAACAAATGGATGTCAGTCTGAATCATCTTCTTCCTGACAGACTACCCTGGTTACAGAGAAGGGAAGGAATAGGGTGTTTTGCAGGTCCACATTGCTCAAACTCCTGGTCATCCAATAACTCTTAAATTTAGAATCTCAAGGTGCCTTGTTCTGGTGGCCAAAGCAGAATGGGCTCTTTATTTAGCTCTAGTTGAGAGAGTACCCAGAATTGCTTTCTTCCTGACACTTCCTGAACCACAATTATGTGTTGGTAAGTGATATCCATGAAATGTGTAATCATGTATTTACAGATGATTGGTTCTTTGGTCCCTGTTAACCTTAACTGGCAAATGCATCAAATCTATAATGGTGTGACATGTAGAATATGCTATCATAAAAATTCAAGTTTGTAATAAAGAACAATGAGATACCTAACGTAAACCCCAAATCCTTTCTTCCCTGTATAAAATCCTAGTGCCATTACAAAGAAGGGGAAAATTGCTGGGACAGGAAATGTCTCTGAAACCCTCCGTTAGGCTGTGGAAAAATGGAAGCATTTAGAACAATGCTCAGTCATATTCAATACCTTAAACTGTCCATCGTGTACTTAATCAATCTCCTGTTCAGTAGAGTGTGTGTGTATGTCTCTCAACATGTATAATGGGATGTGATGTGGAAGAGAATCCACTTTTCTAGTTCTCCTACCTACTTTTGTTACCTGTCCTTGTTCTGGGGAAACTGTCCCTAAAAGAAGGATGATTTTGAGTTTAAGGCCTTGGAGTGGTTCTCAAGAGAGCGGGTTCAATTTTTGGATGTGCCATGGACTTTTTGCATGATGTTGGACAAGTGATGTACTCTCTCTATCTCAGGAGCCCATCTTTAAAATGGGAGTAGTAATACTTCCTTACCTCAGAGTATTGTGGGGATACATTAATTAATGCTTGTGAGATACTTGGCTGCTTTGGTGATGCACCTAGATAGGAGTCCATTTGAGCTAAGTTTGCAGAACCACTCAAGTGACCTTCAAATTATTTCATGCTGTCATGACTTTACATCCTGATGAGATGAAGCAATGTGCTGATACCACAGTACAAGCATCATAATAGTGTGATGCAGAGAATTTGTGTTGGAGGGAAAACTGTTAAAAGTGGCAGCCCTGGTAACCCAGGATCAGAGAGAGCCTGAAAAATACATGATTTGCAGTATTGTTACACAAACTTAGGTTGTCACTATATTGCTTACTTTGCTATAGGACAACTTGTAATATGGGAAGATACAGTTCCTATGCCAAAACTGGAAATCTGTCTTGTTAACCATCACTACAGCACCCCTAACATGAATGGTGAAGAGAGGTTTGTCAGGGCTTAGTTGGGCCATAGAACTGCTAATGACACCTTCATGTCAGGACAACTGTACTGACATTTGTCATCTTCAGTATAAAGCTTAAATTTAAGGAAACTGCTAGTATGTTTTGCTAAACTCATGTGTAAAGAACTTATATGAGGGCATGGAAGGCAATTATTCTGTGTGCTAGACCTTTTCCTGTTCACAATTGGGTCAAAGAACATTCATCAGCTTTCACTAGCTCAGGAAATATGAGACAGCTTTATGGATAAAATTGTCAGAGAAGTCAAATCCAAAGGAGATTTGGGGAAATCAAAGTTGGGAAGAGTTCTGAAGAGAAAGGACAGACTGCCCTGTGGTGGTAAGGAACAGCAAGAGACATTACTCTCAGTCTTTCTGCAATAACATTAAATTTAGCTTCCCAAGCAATTCAGTGCTTGTGTATTCCCCCTAAACCTCCTTTTTGTTCAGATTACAATACTTTGGACCACTTACTGATTCTCTGATGACTTGCCCATTGTATTTCTTACTTTCTCTCCCTTTTGAAATAATAGTTCCTTATCTGTACTTTGTGCTGAGCCCCTGCCTAGTATTATGCTCGCTATTGTTATAATGTAAATAGTTAGGCTTTGAGTGTATGGATAGGAAAGCTTTGCTTGTGCTTTACAGCTAGGGTAGCTCTTTTAAAACCATAAACTGAGGTTCAGAAATACTTAGGCACTTGTAAGTTCATCGATAAATTTGTATTCCACCAAATGGATTTTGCCCTTGGATTTTTCATATTCATACAGTTTTAGGCAAGGAGCTCAACATATTTACATACAGGTTCTTGTACAGGCATTTCCTTTAGCTTAGATTTATGGAAATTCAGAGCCCCCAAGTTCCACTTTTGAGTTTTGGGTTTGACTGTCTAAGCAAAACTTAGTATAGATTGTTGTTATATTTCGCAGGATTTACATCAACAGCATATGAAACAGCAACCGTGCATAGTATTGATACAAAACCATGCATTTACACAAGTTTACTTGAAACCGGGCCTCAGTACTTTAACCTCAGCAGATGTTCTGACAAACCTTGCTTGAGTTTCAACCAGTTTATAATGGAACCCAACAGCAGGCAAATTTCCTGTGGATTTCTGTTTGTGTTGCAAATATTTCACAGATCTCTAATTTCAGTTTCTTCTTTGAGGCCATCTTGCTGTCTTTCAGTATGTGTACACCACACTCCTCCCCCGCCCCGCCCCCCGTGGAACCTAAGTTGCATGCAGTATTGCAGAAAGGAAAGCGGAAAGTTGATGTGCATTAAATGACAGAGAAGCATAATGCAGCACAATCTTTCAGAATGAATACAAATCTGAATCACACATTGTGACAGCAGACTGGAGACCTGTATTCCTTTTCATTAGAGTTGCGACATTCCTGCTACCATGGTTCTGAATGTGCTAGTATTTACTTATTATCTATAGTAACTCTGTATTTAGTGGGTTTAACTTTGCTGTGGATATTTACGCGTTTCACATTCAAAGTGTCAAGTTTGAAAGAAAAATGCATGCTTTTAAAAAACAAAATCTGAAAACTAATCTGTCCCATTTTGCAGCTCCTGTATAATTTTGCATTGGAAATCTTGTGTCTGTGTTACTGTAATCCTTTCTCTTGGCTCATTCTTGACTGCACCTGCTGTGCTACAGTGTTCCATAGGAATTCTCTTGGCAACAACAGAATATTGGGACCTACCTTGTATGTTCAAAGAAGTGCAAGTGTTTCCTTCTTGGCTATACCTGAAATGTTCATCAGCCAGCAAACAGCTGAGCTATTTCAGGGGAGGGTTCTTAAAGCATTTTAGGATCATTTGGATGCAAGGTGCTTATATATTGAAGATTTTCTTATTAAAGTATTATTATTGCAAATGACTTATCTGTTTAAAATAATTTTGTATCAAGGAGTCAGGAAACCATTATGTCTGATTCACTGTTTGATGCCAGGATTATCTAACCACAAGTGTTTTGTATGGTAGGTTCTTGCATTTTAGAATGGTTAAACTGTATGGGCCCACTTGCTCATTGTATATTTTATTACCACTTTGAATATTTCTTATATACATTCTGTATAGATTTTGTCATTTGTAAAATCTGCTAAAAAGATTTAGGTCCTCAACCTGTTAAAATATGGTTAATTTTATGCACTGTGAGTAAATTGCCTTAAGTTAAACATGTCTGCAGAAACAAGGCCTTCTTGCCAATGAGAACCTGATTCTGTGAGGTGCTGAGCGTTCTCCTTCAGTGAAATATAAGCACACCATGCACCTTACAGAATCTACCCCTTAACTCTCTGATGGTCTCAACAGCAATCACAAACACTGATTCCCTTTTAAAATCCAAAGTGCTATGCATCACACAGTAGTGTACATTTTTAATGTGAATTTTTTTACCATAGTGGGGGGGTTTGGGCTTTATTTATTTAAGAAACCATTGTGGTCTATCAGTTTATCAGCATCCAATGGAGCTGTTACTGTATATCCATTTATTGGTTTGCAAACTTAATTTCCTGAGTCGTCTTGGCCACAGCAGGCCATGTTAATGGCGCCTGCACTGACCCATGGCTTTGCTTTTCCAGTTCATCCAGTCAGTAATCTGCCAGCTAAGAGCCCAATCATGCAAATATTTTCTGCTAGGCTTAGCTCTTACTCCAGAATCTGAATCCAACTGAGTTCAATGAGACAGCGTGTGATACTGCAGAATCACATAGGCCAGAAGTAAGTTTGTACAGGAATGGACCCTAGGAGCCCTGTCTACTGTCCCAGCATGCTAGCCTGTTGTAGCACTGAAAGAGCTGTTCCACTTCACTGTGTTGAGTGTCTGTGTTTAAAGAGTTGTGTATTTACAAGTCTACTTCAATGTTACACATTTTAAAAAACTTTCTAATTTTGTATTTACATGACAGCCCAAAACAGCACCGAAAAGGACATTTGGATCCATTACGAATGATCAGGTAAATATGGCAGGGAGTTCTTTCAACAAAAATACTGATTTGTAATTACAGGAACCTCACAATGTAATGCATGACTCCAGTGAAGTGAATGGTCTTATATTGTAAAGAAGCAGAGTTTAAGCTGAAAATCTGGGCTGATACCTTTGCTTAAGTGCATATCACTGTGCTATTCTTTTGAGAGAGAGAGAGAGAGAGAGTCTCATGGTCTGAGCCAAGAGCTCCTTGATGCTAATCCTGGCTCTGGAAAGAGAAGCTTCTTTTGCCTTGAATAGATGGGAGTTACAGTGCTTAGCATGTCTTAAAATGAGATAATTTAACTATTCCTTTGTTACCCACATCAAAAAATTGGGACAATACTTCCCAGTTTTAAGAGTACTGTTTGTAAAGCACTTTGAAGGTGAACAATACTTTATATGTGCTAACTTTCTATTATATTTTTCTTATGAGCTAAATTCAGATACCTTTGCTGCTGTTGAGCAGCACCAACACCAGGAATAATCCCAATGATGCAGTGGGACAGGTTTGTTAATAAGGGTGTCAGAATCTAGCCCTGTGGGTGAAATCCTGACCTCTTGAAGTCAGTGCCAATGTTCCCATTAGCTTCAGTGGAGCCAGAATTTCATCCTCTGGGTTTGTTTGGTGAGAGTTAAAGCTGATAGCTCAGCCTGGATTATCACTCTTAATTCTAAATTGCTTTACTCATGTAGGACTTGGTCAGAGCTTCATAGTTCCTTTTGTTGTTGAATGTTTCATCATTTTTCAAAGACTATTTAAAATGGGAGAGCTTTCCATCCTCACGATAGGTGTATTAAAGTATGTATTTAATGGCACAGTCCCTATTCTTATTCATTTCAATAATACGTACCAATAGGTTTGCTTGAATTGGTCTGTTAAAAAAAATCTGCATTAATTGTCAATTTGACTGGCTTTACTGCCACGTATGTACTTTGCCCAATTTTATATATGCCTTTGACCCTAGGCATCCTAAGCTAGGCTTTGTGTGTATTTATACTTTTTTGTGAGTATTAAAGTTATTATCGTCATTACAAAAGGCATCTACTACAGCTGTGCATGAGTTGTGTCAGCATAGTGACCCTTAAGATATTTAAAAATGTATAAGAAAACACTATTCTCTTTATGGACAAGCCCTATACCATTTAAGTGGAATGAAACTACTATGGTTTTATAGATACTACTTTTAAAAATCTATGAAATTTATAGACTGACATCCTTTCTGTAGGTGTTTTTTTTTTTAAACAACCTAAAGAATTCTATGGCAGGGACATAATTCTCTAAAATTTTCTATAGGATGTTTCTGAGGAATTCTGCCAGAAGGGTGGAATCATTAGATATATGTGATTAGGCCATACCCTAACTATTCACTGCTATCACTTAGACAACAAAAGGGATGGAAGGAAAAGATGAGTATAAGAATCTACACCTCATATGGAAAGATCTTATCCCCTGGGGTTTAATGGAGAACAATAACTTGTCTTTACCATTTTAAAATTAATCTATGAGGGTATGGTTACACAGCTGCTGGGGTCAACAGACGCGGTGACAGGGCCCGTGCCAGTGCACTAAAAATAGCTGTAGACATTGCTTTTATGTTCAGTCTTGGACTCTGAAGTTCTGAAGCTGGAACTTCCACGTTGTTATTTTCAGCGCACCAGCACGAGACCTATTAGCAAAAGTCTGGCAACCAAGGTTGTGAGACTTGCTCCTGGCAGCTGTGTAGACATACCCTAATATAACAGGAATGTAGTGTTCTGTGTGTTGCTGTAGATCAGTTTAAAATTTGCATAGAAGAGCTAGTTCTCTATTATATTTGGTATTTTTTAGAATAATTTCTATAGAAATCTGAATTTAATTAATCCCAGTCTATATGGTATCATTTTTGCATAAAACATTTTGCTAAAATGCTGATATTTTCAGTAAAGATTCTAATTTGTGTTGGATTTTTTGCTGTTTCCCTAGCAGTTTACTGCTAGTGACAGGGAACTGAAGTTCTACGTTTAAGCCAAAATCATATGCTATAATGAAAAATGTGTCTCTTGTCATATGTGATAGTTAAAGAAGAGCTAAATTGGGTATGTAGTTTCATGAATTAGAAGTCTGTATATAGTGTTTGTTGTAGTTGCAGGAGCTAATGGCAGAATAATCAATGCACATCTGTCAGCTTGTGTGCAAATAAAGAACGGAAGGAAAGCTGATTTTTTTCCCCCACTCTTACTAGGCTTTTGTGGAAATCAGTGTTGAAAGAGCAGTTTATTTAATTCAGCATTTGTGCAACAAATAAGAACCTTAGTCCAAATTAAACAACTGCTAGCACGGTTGCCTGCAGTAATCCACTAATGATAATCCTATCACTGAGGGAGAATATTCACTTGTCTTTAATAAAGAGAAGGTCTGTCATGGGGTCACTGCTTTAGAAATTAAAGGATATAGAACTTGAGTCGGACACGATTAGCAGGGTTGGCATCTTCACTCATCTTCCAGTGAAAAAAGCAAGATCTACATTTGTTTTCATAACTTTTAAGATCTGTTTTCCAATTCACATTTCTGCTATAGATTGTCACAGGTCATTACTTATTGGGGTGACAGACACAGTACAAGGGATAAAGAGTTGGGTTATTTTATTTGAAATGGAGATATTGCAGCTTTGCCACAAAGGAAATTATTGCTGCAATGGATAGAGTCATATTCTGCCCTAATCTGCAAGAGGCCTGGTACTGTTGATGACAATGGAAGATGCACAAAGGCAGGATTAGGCCCATATAGGTACTGATTTAATTGTGGGTAGCAGGGTACAGTGTAGTCATGCTTTTTACTAACCATTGCAAATGTGGAATCCTCCACACTGGAAGCCCCTCTTCCATACAGGGTCTTAAATACCCTAAATTGCATGATTTGTAGTGCACACTGCCAAGTCTATCTCAGGGGCTGGCAACCTTTGGCACGCGACTTGCCAGGGTAAGCCCCCTGGCAGGCCGAGCCGGTTTGTTTACCTGCCACACAGGCTGAAGGATGTACTGACCGCCACTTCCCACCACCCCCATTTTCCTGGAGCGGTGAACCGCGGCCAGTGGGAGCTGCGTTCGGCTGAACCTGCAGATGCGGCAGTTAAACAAACCAGCCTGGCCTGCCAGGGTGCTTACCCTGGCAAGCCGCATGCCAAAGGTTGCGGACGCCTGTTCTATCTCATCCCCCTAAACTTTGGTGATGGGTGGGGGTGTCATGAGGATGTAGATGGGAAGAGCTGATGTTTCATTTTTACATCTGGTTAATGTTAGTTGTAAATTAAACTAACAGTTGTCTTTGTAAATTTTATTGGCAGAATCTAGAGCCATAGAGAGATGATCTTTTAGCAATTTGTGTATAAATTAAAATGAATAAATAAAACAATAGCAGGCCCAATTCTGCCACCCTTACTCATGCTTACTAGCTGCTTGCTGAGTAGACACATTAAAGTCAATGAAAATACTCATGCAGTAAGTTACTACTCAGTGTCAGTAAGGGTGACAGAACCAGTCCCATCATGAGTATAGCAAGAGCTAGGTCCGCAGCACGGTTTCTGACGATAAACATGACAGGTATAACAAGAGTTTAATGTTCTTAAAAACAAATACATACATATATAAAATCCTAACTGTTCCGTGCCCCACTATCCTATCTGAGCCTCACTGAGCCCCATTTTCACCCATGTTACATACCTATTTTCAATGCCTGCATTATGGCCCCCATCCTTCTGGGGAGATAATGCTGTCAGGATTCCCTTTGGAATTTGTCAATACCACTCTTCATCAGTCAGAGAAATTGCTGTTGATCATTGCTAATCAATTCCTTCTCCTTCAGGGATGTGTATGGTCCCTTTGCAAGAGTCCCAGCATCTGCTGGCTTAGAGAGATACCAGCATTGGGAATCGGACTCCAGTCTCCCACCTGCAGGACAGCACATTACTTTAGACTGCTCTGTCCATCCCGCAGTCTAAGGAAAAGCTGTGTTTTTAAAGTGTCTGCACATATAAATGCTGTAAGAAGGGCATGAAGTGTTCAACAAACCCTGTTACAGGATCTTATTACTCAGTGTGTAAATGTAATAGTCCTGTGATAAGAAAAAACATCTTATTTTCACACTTGGAATGTATTTTTCACAGCAAATATGAAATACATAGTGATTGATACATACATAGATGAAAAGGGGAATAATTCTTCCTGATTTTCATGTATTTCTAATAACCTAACATGTCTCAGTTGTGACTGTGCCACTTGAATCTTAAATTATGTGGTAATCCCCTTTTCAATATGGTGTAGTTTTTCTTTTCTCTAAATGGTACAGATTGTACCCTTGTCTTGCTCTGCTGAACTGGGGATTAATTCCCCCTATCCTTTTGCTTGCCCTCCCCAAATCTCGGGTCCTGGCTTGTTGTGGGGCACACCCTTAGCTCCGTGGATCCTGCCCCTCTGTGAGCATGGGGTCTGATGTTGAGCCTTGGCATCTCTCTCCCCTCCACCCCTCGCCTAGGTGTAAAATAGGAAGTAAGCCACATGTTTTCAGGAGTTGCAGTAATTTGAGCTGGAGCTGTAAAAGGAATCTTGATGCTCTGAAACACCATTCCTGCTCAGGCCTGCTACTAGATAGGCACAGGTACCACCAGCTCTGTGCTCAAGGCAAAGGCTAAAGGCTTAATCTAGCAGTATAAATACACCTATAAAGGTATTTTCATGGGATCCCATGTGTACAATAAAGATGTCTATCTATTTGTAATATATTTTCATAATAAAAATTGTTCCCTTTTCTGTGTCTTCTAGGGTCAAAATGTATTTGGACTTGATATAATTGAAACACCTGAGGGAGACAAGTGGCCACAGTTGATAGTCCAGCAGATCCTGGACAGGGAGCAGAAAGACACATATGTGATGAAGATTAAAGTTGAAGATGGTGGAACACCTCCCAGATCCAGTACAGCCATCCTACAAGTAACAGTTACTGATGTGAATGACAATCGCCCAGTCTTTAAGGAAAATGACATTGAAGTTAGCATTCCAGAAAATGCTCCAGTAGGCACCTCAGTTTCTCAGCTCCATGCCACTGATGCTGATCTGGGTTCAAATGCACAGATCCACTTCTTTTTCAGCAATCAGATCTCCAGTCTGGCCAAAAGGCTCTTTGCCTTAGATAACACCACTGGCCTCATCACAATTAAGGAACCACTGGACAGAGAGGAGTCACCCGTACACAAGTTAACTGTTTTGGCAAGTGATGGCAGCTCAATTCCATCAAGAGCAACAGTGACAGTAAATATCACCGATATTAACGATAATGTCCCATCCATAGACACAAGATACATCATCAATCCAGTGAATGGGACTGTGCTCCTGTCTGAGAAAGCACCACTCAATACAAAAATTGCCCTGATTACAGTAATGGACAAGGATGCTGATCTGAATGGAAAAGTTACCTGCTTCACAGACCATGATGTCCCTTTTAGGTTAAAGCCAGTATTTGATAATCAGTTTCTGTTGGAGACTGCCACATTTCTAGACTATGAGGCTACGCGAGAATATGCCATTAAAATAGTGGCCTCTGATTCAGGGAAACCTCCCTTGAATCAGTCTGCAATGCTGCTGATCAAAATCAAAGATGAGAATGACAATGCCCCAGTTTTTACACAGCCTGTCATAGGACTTTCCATACCTGAGAACAATGCTCCTGGGACCCAGCTGACCAAGATCAGTGCCACAGATGCAGACAGTGGACGCAATGCTGAGATCAGCTATATGCTGGGTTCAGATGCACCCGCCATTTTCAACCTGGATCGCCGCACAGGAGTTCTGACAGTAGTGAGAAAGTTGGACAGGGAAAAGCAGGACAGGTACTCGTTCACTGTACTGGCTAAGGATAATGGGATGCCACCACTGCAGACCAATGCTACTGTGACACTATCAGTTCTGGACCAGAATGACAACAGCCCTGCTTTTACCCATAATGAATACAATTTCTATGTGCCAGAAAACCTCCCCATGTATGGCACCGTGGGGCTTATCACCGTTACTGACGCTGACTCTGGAGAGAATGCTGCAGTTACTCTCTCTATATTAAATGGCAGAGAGAATTTCATTATCGATCCACTTACTGGTGTAATAAGACCCAATATTACATTTGATAGAGAGCAACAAGGTTCTTACACTTTCCAGGTGAAGGCTATCGATGGAGGAAGAGTGCAACGCTCTTCCACTGCCAAAGTGACCATAAATGTAGTTGATGTGAATGACAACAGGCCAGTTTTTGTCATCCCTTCATCCAACTACTCCTATGAGTTGATTCCCACAGCCACCAATCCAGGATCTGTGGTGACTAAAGTCTTTGCAGTTGACAATGATACAGGGATGAATGCAGAGCTCCGCTACAGCATTATAGGTGGGAATTCGAGAAGTTTGTTTACAATTGATCAGTTAACAGGCAACATTACTTTGAAAGAGAAGGTAATCACAGCAGATCATGGCTTACACAGGCTGGTGATAAAAGTCAATGATTTAGGACAGCCAGAGTCTCTCTATACCATAGCACTGGTGCATTTATTTGTAAATGAGACCATCACCAATGGTTCATATGTGCAGGAGCTGGTGCGCAGAAATATGGAAACACCAGTGGGCCAGAATGTTGGGGATGGTGAGATAACCCCACAGACCAATGACTATGTCAAAATCATCATTGCTATAATTGCAGGCACCATGACAGTCATCTTGGTCATTTTTGTCACTGCTCTGGTACGATGCCGTCAGACACCCCGGCACAAGGTTGTCCAAAAAAGCAAGCAGAGTGGGGAATGGGTCTCCCCAAACCAGGAGAACCGACAGATCAAGAAGAAGAAGAAGAAAAAGAAGCGCTCTCCTAAAAGCCTCCTTCTCAACTTTGTGACAATTGAAGAATCTAAGCCCGATGATCCTGCCCATGAGCATATAAATGGCACTTTAGACATTCCCGTAGAGCTAGAAGAACAGACTATGGGAAAATATAACTGGGCCACCACACCAACCACATTTAAGCCTGACAGCCCAGATTTAGCAAAGCATTACAAGTCTGCCTCTCCACAGCCCACCTTTCAAATTAAACCCGAGACTCCTGTGCCCCCTAAGAAGCACCATGTCATTCAAGAACTGCCTCTGGATAACACCTTTGTGGTGGGTTGTGACTCGCTCTCCAAGTGCTCCTCAAGCAGCTCGGACCCGTATAGTGTCTCCGAATGCAGCTGTCAAGGTGGCTTCAAGACCCCAGGCCCCATCAACACCAGACAGGTAATACAAAGTTTCTAGCTGCTCACTCTCTCTTTCTTTGTCTGTACCTCTAAGATCTGCAGAATAACTTTGTCTATAAAGATTAAAAGCCTGAAAGTTCATGCTTGGCTGAGATATTGCAATGTAAACAGTTTGTGATTCATCAATGTTAAAAGGAGAAAATTAGAATAAAGTGACTCTTGGCTGTGGGAAAATTTAGTACTGAATGATTATATTAGGGGATATTCCTGTCTGTAGATGGCAGTATGGTACTTCTTGCATTAACATAGTATTTAGCTGTGCAGCTCTGTAAAACAAAGAGAGGTTGTAGCACTGTCCTCACTAGTATTGTATGCTCAGGAATCTAAGTAATCTAGGCCAGGTGGAAAGCAATAAAGCTTTGCAGCATCTGATAAGTGGTTCTTAATGCTAATGGAGTCTAGAATTGGAGCCTTCATTTGAACAGAGCTGTACCTCAAGGTCTCTCAAAAACAGGAAAGATTTTTTTTTTACTGAGAGGTTGAGTGCCATTTTCAGACTAGAAACATACCCTACCATGCAGGGTACTAAAAAGCTGACTAGCTGACATAATCAACAATATAAAGCAGTAAAGAAGCCAGTGGGGAAATTTAGAAGCATCACAAGCATTGTCCTCACTATGTTACCTTCATGCCCAAGTACAGATCATAGAGACATTATAAGACATTAATGAAAGCTTATTAAAGCAATGGGAACCACATCAGAATTGAATCCAGATTCTGGAAAGCTGCGTTAATGCATTTGTGATAAGGGTTTGTTATTTGTCTGAGTCTTTCTTCCATCGGTAGCCTATCCTCAGTACAAAGAAAACTCCCATGTTTTTATCTGAGTTAGTCATGAGGTATCTATGCAGGAAAATAAGTTAATAAAATATTTGTGGTGATAAAATGGGATTCACTTCAATTATTTCTGTACAGGAACAGATCCTCAGCTAGGGTAACTCTGTGTAGGCCTTAGTGGTGCTTTGATGATTGACCCTAGCTAAGGATCAGATCCATAGGTTTGACTTAGTTTTCTGTAGACAATTTTGTTAACAATGTGGTGAAAGTAAAGGGGGCCTGAAGAAATGTTCTCATTCAAACTGCATATCTACAGCATACAAAGATTGCCACTGCTTTTTCTTTTACTTTTTTATTTTTAACACCAGTCTGTGAGGTAGACAAAATCCCTGCTCTGTACAAAGCATTATCTTTTGCTGAGAGACATTAATAGAAAATGGAATAGAAAAGGATTTCTTCATATTTCTAAGATAGCAGAGACAATGGTGGGGAGGGCTCAATATCTTGTTAAAGATTTGAATGTCTTCTGTTAAAGCTATTTGAGTGAATTAATTTTGAATTTAAATCAGGCAATAGAAGAAGTGTGTGTGTGTGTGTTGATTTTACTCTGGAACTTGAAGGTTGTTTTCTCGGCACCTGTTTGGGCCTGATCCAGATCCGACTGAAATCAATGGGAGTTTTTCCATTAAATTCAGGGTGCTTTGGCTCAGGCCCTGTGAGCTGAAAGAATCCACCGTTACCTGCTCAAGGGCCTTACATTCTGTCACCTTCCCCCTAGCAGAGACAGCTAGGCATGTGGCAACCTTTGGAACCATCCAACCATCTGCCCGAGAGGGCTGTTAGAAAGAAATGGAAGGCAATTCCTTTGTCAGGCATGGGTGCACGGAAATGTAGGTACTCTCATTCACTGTTCTTCTAGCCTGTGTGAACTGCTGTCAGAGCACTCCTACTCCCATGATGGTGCAGAAAAGCACATTGCCTCTGGAGCATTCCTCACCCCTGAAATTATTTCAAGGCAGTTCTGTGAATATGAGTATAGTGAAACATTAGCACAAATTGGGATTATGGTATTAATTTTGTTTGAATCTGCAGTCCTCCTCCTTTAGACTTAACTTTGTTTGTGTCCTGGCAATGAAGACTGAGCTGGGGAAACTTTAACAGCATATCGTATAAAGTCTTGTACATTCACTTGCAAACAGCATTTCCTTTAAATGTTGAAATTAATGCTCTCATTACTTAAGCAAAATATGAACAATTTTTTAATGAACCTATATAAGTATTGAAACAAGAAAGGAGTTAACTGGCCTTTGTGTTAGATTTTATTACATAAAGGGAATCATATTTTTAAGAAAAGTAAAGAGAACCAAATTAACTGTTGGTCTACAGTTCTAATAGATAGTTTTAAACAGTTAAATTTGGTCCTAATAATGAAAGACTCTGTCTCTTATATATGGAATGGCCTTATTTCCATTTAAGAATGTGAATTGGATAAAAGTGAGTGACTCAAGACAGGATAATTTGAAGTTATCAGTTAGTTCTATTAGCGAGTGGAGAGACTTAAAAAAAACTAGAAAAATCTAAATAAACTCTAAAGAAAAGCTTCTTATAGCAGCACAGTACTTTAGTTGTCATGCTCTTCACCCTTCTTCCAACCTCAGAGATGAATGGCATGTTTGAGATTAATGCAACTGTTGCTTCATGCATTCACTGATTTTGCAAAAAGCTGTAGACAGAGCTGAGACCTGATGGAGAGTAGGTTACATTAGAAACTCAAATGCTCTAGTGTTTAAAAATAAAGAATAAATGTTTCCAAATTGTGAAAAAAATGTGCTTTATCCCGGCACTAGTAGTTATTGCAATGCATCAGTTTACAAACAAAAAGCTCTCTGAAGCATAACTAGAGAAGGAACAAAATTATTTATTCAGTTTTCCCTCCCAAATTTCAGGTTGCTGGGATAAATGGGTCTCTAATCAGAACTGTCTCTGGTTTTGTTTCTGCAAAACCAAAATATCACTCAGTTATTATGAAACAAAACCCACCTTTAGTTTGACCATCCTCATTTGAAAAGGAATTGAACTATCACTGAAAACATGTATATGGACCCACTAAAGCTTTAAAATTTGGCTCCTGGCCCATCTTAGCAAATAAAACCTGGTTTGGGTTTTACACAGCTAAAAAAATGGTCCTGGATTCTGTGTTACTGCTTGGATTGGTCTAACTCAGTGCTCTTTGCTATTTTTGAAGTGGGGGCCACTTTGGTAAAAAACCTTCAATGTGAGAGCCACATCAATCCGACACAGACGGTTGAACACTCTGAGTTCTTTATTTGTTGATATGGTAATATTGCAGTTATTGGTAATATTACTTGGGGTACAGAAGGAGGTATAGGGAGGCTGGCTCTGAGAGGGGGCTCAGGGCTGGGGCACGGGCTTGGAGTGCAGCAGTGGGTGAGGGGTGCAAGCTCTGGGAGGGAGTTTGAGTGCAGGAAGGGACTCCAGGCTGGAACAGAGTGTTCGGATGCAGGAGGGGGTATGGGCTGCTGGCTCCAGGTGGGAGTATGGGGTGCAGGAGTCAGTATGGAGTGCAGGCTCTGGGAGGAGGCTCAGGGCTGGGGCTTGGGGTGCAGGAGGGAGTGAGGAATGCAAGCTCTGGGAGGCAGTTTGGGTACAGGAGGGGATTCCAGGCTGGGGCAGAATGTTCGGATGCAGGAGGGGGTATAGGCTGCTGGCTCCAGGAGTGGGTGTGGGGTGCAGCAGGAGGTATGGAGTGTGGGCTCTGGGAGGGCTATGAGCTGAGGCAGGGGCTTGGGGTGTAGGAGGGGGTATTGGGGGCTGGCTCTGGGAGGCCGCAGGTTGCGCAGTGGAAGAGCTATTCAGAACCTGCCCATGGAAGGGGGCGGCCCTGGCCCCACACCGCTCCTGGAAGGGGCCAATGTGCCCCTCCAGCCCCTGGAGGGGCATGTGGCTCTGCATGCTGCCCCTCTCTACAGGCACTGTCCCCACAACTCCCATTGGCCAAAGTTCCTTGTTCCCAGCCAATGGGAGCTGCGGGGATAGTGCTTACAGGCAGGAGCAGCCTGCGGAGACCTCTGCTACCCCATCCCTTTGTCCCACCTCCTGGAACCATGGGGGTGTGCTGGCCGCTTCCAGGAGCGGCGTGGGGCCAGGGCAGGCAGGGAACCTGTCTTAGCTGTAGCTCCACTGTCGCTGGAGAGCGCAATCGACAGGGAGCCACACTTAGGGTCCATGGGAGCCACCATTGGCTCTCAGGCCTTGAATTGAAGAACACTGGTCTAACTGATCTATAACACGATGGAAAATACTTGTAGTATTTGTTCTGATGAGATGTGCTAAATATATGTATAATTAGAGGGGAAAACACAGAAGAGAGCATTTGAAGGTTTCTCATGAAAAAACTGAAACACTTTGAGTGGCCAAAAGGAAAAGTGAATAAATAGCACAACCAGCCCAGGGCTGCTACTGCTGAAGGAATCAGAGAGACCAGTACCAGCCAAAGATGCCGTGAACCACCAAAAGGGGAGGGAATGAGGATGTTACTGGAGTGATCGAGAAGGCTGAAGAAGGAGAAGCATGATACATATGTAATACCTCTTATGTGTGTCTGAGAGGGGAGAGAAAGAATGATAATCCATGTTATTTTTTAAAAAGTAATTTCACAGTAATTATTTCATCAGTCCTAGTGACCACAAATACATGGAAACTTGTAGAATAGCAAGTGTTCTTTTGTGAAGTATTAGAAATTCATGTACTAAAGAAGCTTTTCAAAGTGATAGACTGTGAAGAGACTGTTAGGGTATGGCTACACTATGAAATTAGGTCAAATTTATAGAAGTTGATATTTTAGAAATCGATTTTATACAGTCGATTGTGTGTGTCCTCACTTAAGACCATTAACTCGGCGGAATGCATCCACAGTACTGAGGCTAGCATCGACTTTTGGAGCATTGCACTGTGGGTAGCTATCCCACAGTTTCTGCAGTCTCCGCCACCCATTGGAATTCTGGGTTGAGCTCCCAATGCCTCATAGGGAAAAAACATTGTCGCGGGTGGTTCTGGGTAAATGTTGTCAGCCCCCTCACCCCCAGCCGTGAAAGCAACAGCAATACATCATTTCTCACCTTTTTTCCTGGGTTACCCGTGCAGACGCCATACCATGGCAAGCGTGGAGCCCGCTCAGCTCACCGTCACCGTTTGTCTCCTGGGTGCTGCCAGACGTGGTACTGCATTGCTACACAGCAGCAGCTCATTACCTTTTGGCAGTACATGGTGCATTACGATTGGTAGCCTTCATCATTGTCTCCTGGGTGCTCTTTTAGCTGACCTCAGTGAGGTCGGTTGAGGGTGCCTGGGCAGATGTGTGTGCTCCTGGCTGGCCTTGGTGAGGTCAGCCAGGGGCACCTGGACATAAATGGGAGATGACAATGACTAGCAGTCATACTGCACCGTCTGCTGCCAGCCTGAGATGTATAAGAGAGATGGAATGGATCAAAACAGTAAAGAGACCAGATTTGTTTTGTATTCATTTGTATTCATTTGCTCCCCACTCCCTCCATCTCTCCATGAATAGTGGGGGGAATGATAGTTTAGTGGTTTGAGCATTGGCCTGCTAAACCCAGAGTTGTGAATTTAATCCTTGAGGGGGCCATTCTGTGTGACAACCCTGTAAGCCAACCCTGTAAACCATGTCGTGAGTCACCCCTCCTTCAGTCAGAGCAACAGCATACAATCGTTTTGCGCCTTTTTTCAGCTCAGACGCCATAGCACTGCAAGCATGGAGCCTGCTCAGATCACTGCTGCAATTATGATCACTGTAAATATCACACCCATGATCCTGCAGTATATGCAGAACCAGAACCTGCAAAAGCAAAACCAGGCAAGGAGGTGATGGCAGCGCAGTGACGAGGGTGATGAGGACATGGACACAGACTTCTCTCAAAGTACGGGCCCTGGCAATGTGGACATCATGCTGTTAATGGGGCAGGTTCTAGCCATGGAACGCCGATTCTGGGCCTGAGAAACAAGCACAGACTGGTGGGACCACATAGTGTTGCGTGTCTGGGACGATTCCCAGTGGCTACGAAACTTTGGCATGCGTAAGGGCACTTTCATGGAAATTTGTGAATTGCTTTCCCCTGCCCTGAAGCACAAGAATACCAAGATGAGAGCAGTCCTCACAACTCACACACAAGTGGTGGTAGCCCTGTGGAAGCTTGCAACACCAGACTGCTACCGGTCAGTCGGGCATCAGTTTGGAGTCGGCAAATCTACGGTGGGGGCTGCTGTGATCCAAGTAGCCAATGCAATCAAAGAGCTGCTGCTATCAAGGGTAGTGACTCTGGGAAATGTGCAGGTCATAGTGGATGGCTTTGCTGCAATGGGATTCCCTAACTGTGGTGGGACGATAGACGGAATCCATATCCCTATCTTGGCACCGGAGCACCAAGCCAGCAAGTACATAAACCAAAAGGGGTACTTTTCAATGGTGCTGCAAGCACTGGTGGATCACAAAGGATGTTTCACCAACATCAACGTGGGATGGCTGGGAAAGGTACATGATGCTTGCATCTTTAGGAACTCTGGTCTGTTTCAAAAGCTGCAGCAAAGGACTTTCTTCTCAAACCAGAAAATAACCGTTGGGGATGTTGAACTGCCTATAGTTATCCTTGGGGACCCAGCCTACCCCTTAATGCCATGGCTCATGAAGCCGTCCATAGGCAGCCTGGATTGTAGTCAGGAGCTGTTCAACTATAGGCTGAGCAAGTGCAGAATGGTGGTAGAATGTGCCTTTGGATGTTTAAAAGCGCGCTGGCACAGTTTACTGACTCGGATAGACCTCAGCGAAACCAATATTCCCATTGTTATTACTGCTTGCTGTGCACTCCACAATATCTGTGAGAGTAAGGGGGAGACATTTGTGGCGGGGTGGGAGGTTGAGGCTAATCACTTGGCCACTGATTATGCTCTGCCAGACATCAGGACGGTTAGCAGAGTACAGGAAGATGCAGTGTGCATCAGAGAAGCTTTGAAAACCAGTTTCATGACTGGCCAGGCTACGGTGTAAAAGTTCTGTCTGTTTCTCCTTGATGAAGCCAGTCCGCCCCCTCCCCCCCGGTAAGCTAACCACCCTCCCCTTCCCCCTTTGATCACTGCTTGCTGAGGCAATAAAGTCATTGTTGCTTCACATTCATCCATTCTTTATTGATTCATCACACAAATAGGAGGATAACTGCCAAGGTAGCCCAGGAGGGGTGGGGGAGAAGGGAAGCACAGGTTGGGGTGGGGGAGGAGGGAAGCACTTTAAAACACTGCTCTTTAAAACTTATTGAATGCCAGCTTTCTGTTGCTTGGGCGGTCCTCTGGCATGGAGTGGTTGGGTGCCCGGAGGCCCCCACCACGCGTTCTTGGGCATCTGGGTGAGGAGGCCATGGAACTTGGTGAGGAGGGCGGTTGGTTACACAGGGGCTGTAACGGCAGTCTATGCTCAAGCTGCCTTTCCTGAACTTCAACTATACGCCAGAGCATATCAGCATATCAGTTTGTTCCTCAAGTAGCCTCAGGATTGCCTCTTGCCTTCTGTCACCAAGCTGACGCCACCTATCATTTTCAGCCCGCCACCTGTCCTCACGTTCATATTGTGCTTTCCTGGACTCTGACATTGTCTGCCTCCACACATTCTGCTGGGCTCTTTCAATGTGGGAGGACTGCATGAGCTCAGAGAACATTTCATCATGAGTGCATTTTTTTTTTGCCTTCTAATCTTTGCTAGCCTCTAGGAAGAAGATAGTGTGAACGTTGAAACATTTGCAGCTGGTGGAGGAATAAAAAGGGGGAGTGGTAGTAAAAAAGACACATTTTAGAGAACAGTGGGTAGACTCTTTTCACGGTAAACCTTGCTGTTAACATTACATAGCACATGTGCTTTCGGTACAAGGTCACATTTTGCCTCTTATTGAAGGTATGCCAGTTTGAGAGAGATCTTTCATTCAGGGCTAGGCAACAGAATTTGGCTTGCAGACAGCTATGGTAAGACACCGTCTTTTGGCTTCTTTAACCAACATGTGGGAATTGTTTCAGACAGCAGCGCCTTCATTTCCCATACCAAGCAGCCATTGGGTTGGCCATTTAAAATGGATTGGCCATTTGAAAGGAGGAGAGGCTGCAGTTTTCGGGTTAATATTCAGCACAAACCCAACTAACCCCTCCTCACACACAAACCCAATTCTCTGGGATGATCGCATCACCCCTCCCCCCCACGGCGTGGCTAACAGTGAGGAACATTTCTGTTCAGCCACAGGCAAACAACCGAGCAGGAATGGGCACCTCTGGATGTCCCCTTAATAAAATCACCCTATTTCAACCAGGTGACCAGGAACAATATCACTCTCCTGAGGGTAACACAGAGAGATAAAGAACGGATTCTGTTTGAATGCCAGCATGTGGTCCCGGTGTTTGCTGCCATACTTTGTTATGCAATGATTCCAGACTACGTGCTACTGGCCATACCATGGAGGATGGAATAAGGCTGCCCTCCCCAGAAACCTTTTGCAAAGGCTTTGGGAGTACATCCAGGAGAGCTTTATGGAAATGTCCCTGGAGGGTTTCCACTCAAGCCATGTTAATAGACTTTTCCAGTAGCTGTACTGGCCGTGAATGCCAGGGCAAATTAATCATTAAACACGCTTGCTTTTAAACCATGTATAATATTTACAAAGGTACACTCACCAGAGGTCCCTTCTCCGCCTGGCGGGTGCGGGAGGCAGCCTTGGGTGGGTTCTGGGGGTACTGACTCCAGGTCCAGAGTGAGAAACAGTTCCTGGCTGTCGGGGAAAATGGTTTCTCCGCTTCCTTGCCGTGAGCTATCTTCAACCTCCTCCTCATCATCTTCCTCATCCTCAAAACTAGCATTCCTGTTGCATGCTACTCCATTGACAGAGTCGAAGCACAGGGGTGGGGTAATGGGGCTGCATCACGTACAGTGGCATGCAGCTCATCATAAAAGCGGCATGTCTAGGGTTCTGACCGGGAGTGGCCATTTGTCTCTCTGTTTTTTTTGGTAGGCTTGCCTCAGCTCCTTAAGTTTCACGCGGCACTGCTGCGGGTCCCTGATATCGCCTCTGTCCTTCATGCCTTTGAGATTTTTTCAAATGTTTTGGCATTTCGTCTTTTGGAACGGAGTTCTGATAGCACAGATTCGTCTCCCCATGCAGCAATCAGATCCCATACCTCCCGTTTGATCCATTCTGGAGCTCTTTTGCGATTCTGGGACTCCATCATGGTCACCTCTGCTGATGAGATCAGCACTCACCTGCCAGTCGCCATGCTGGCCAAACAGGAAATGAGATTCAAAAGTTCACGGGCCTTTTCCTGTCTACGTGGCCGGTGCATCGGAGTTGAGAGCGCTGTCCAGAGCGGTCACAATGGAGCACTCTGGGATAGCTCCCGGAGGCCAGTACGTCGAATTGTGACCACACTATCCCAAATTGGACCCGGCAAGGTTGATTTCAGTGCTAATCCCCTCGTTGGAGGAGGAGTACCGAAATCGATTTTAACAGCCCTTGAAGTAGAAAATAACGGCTTTGTCGTGTGGACGGGTGCAGGGTTAAATCGATCTAATGCTGCTAAATTCAACCTAAACTCGTAGTATAGACCAGGGCTTAGTAATAATGCACTGTTTTCCAGGATAGGACAATCAGGGACTTATAAAATAGAGGTGACAGTGAGTGTCTTCCAAGTCATCAGCTTTTTATTAGCCAACTTTGCTAGTCATGTTGGGGGGCAGGGTATATTTGTTTGCTATAAAGCAAACTTCAACAGCAGAAGGATCAGGTTTTAAGTCAATAGGACTTTTGCCATTAAGCTTAGTGGGAGTAGGGTAAAACTTTCAATACAATACACTGATAAGGTTGCACATGTATCGCATTTCTCTCCGCATTTGTCATTCTGTACTCACAATAGGTAGTGAATAAACATAGGCAGAAAGAGGCAATATGAGTTGGCATATGGTTTATGTATTGACGTAGAGCACAATTTTCTAAGTTGGGTGGCCAAACATTTGTTTAAAAAGCAGGTGCCTCAAATGGATATCTGGACATCAACTTACATATATGAAGAGTGCTCTAAAGTAAATGCCATATTTGAAAACTGAGGCCAAAGAGACAATATGCCAAAAGACTTCTTTAAAACTTTGCAATCTTTTCCTGTACTATACTTCCTCTCCTTGTCCTTTTCACATTCCTGTAGATGTTCTTGTCCAAAAGAGGCTCCACATTCCCCCCTGCCCCACCGCCAGGTTAAGTCCTGGGAGCTGAGGAATGCTGGTCAGTCAACACTGCTTCCCATCAGCTGGCCAGAGACTCCCAGCAGGAGGGCCTACCTAATGTCCCTTAGTGAGTGTCTCCCTCCCTTGCTGCTAGGACGGTCCCCCTTCACTGGGAGTCCCATCAAGTTCCCTCACCTGTTGAGGCAGGTGGATGGCATTTCCTGAAGGACATGCAGTGATTATATTAGGGTCCTGTGATTTTTTTCTAACATCACTCCTTATTCTGAGATGTAGAAATTAGAACAAATATTTCCTCATCTGCCCTCAGAAAGCAAAGGAAAGCACAACTGAGCATGAGAGCAGCTCAGTGGGAGAGTTAGGTCAATAACATCAGCTGTATTTTTGTAAGAAGAATGATTGATTTCCAGCAGATGTTTTTAAACAGAAATAGTCAAGTAAACTTAGTATTTACATAGATTCAGATTAATACATAGGGTGATCTGGTTCAAATTTAATCCACATTTTTAGCGATCATAGTTATAAATATCATGTGGGTCTGCAGTGGCCTACAGTATGCGAGATGAGTTTAGTGCAGTGGTCCCCAACCTTTTTGTCTGGCGGGTGCCAGATGAAGGACCATGGTGGCGGTGGAGCATCCACCGAAATGCCACCGAAACGCCGCAGAAATTCAGTGGCATTTTGGCGGATGCTCCACCGCCAGCCAGGACACGGGTGCATTTAGATGCCCCCGGAGGCAGGCACTGCATTGGGGACCCCTGGTTTAGTGCTTCTTTCTAGTTCCCACTGGACCAATGTCCACAACCATAGAGAAACAAACAAGTGCCTCCACCAGAATTGTCACTACTGTTGTTACTAACATGAGCATGGAAGTCGGACTGAACAGGCATAGAGACTGAACTCCTGTCTGGCTCCAAGTCAGAATTGAGCCATGTTGGCTGAGCAGTGTGGGAAATGTGCACTACCACTGCCAGCAGTGTAGCAGTTCTATTTATAGAAGCCTTCAGTTACCAGGGCTATCAGTCAGACAGTTTTCATCAGCATGTACACTCACAGATATGAAGGACATAGGAATGGCACAGATGTTTTTCTCTAACACTTGGTATTTGGGGACACTAGCTGAGATCTTCAAAGAGGCCTAAGGGAGTTAGACATTCTACTCCCACTGAATAAAAATAAATAAAATGGGAGCTAGACACCTTGTAAATAAACTGCCTTTGTTGGACTTAGTGCCATGCTCACTCCTGGTGGCTTCAGTGCACTTGCACTCACACCAGTGGTGAATTTGGCTCAGTGTGGCTATGTTTCTAAATGTGACTGTGAAAATGATATTGTGGGGTTCCATATTTATTTCTCAATTATTCTGAGAACCACGTTAGCTTAGTTTACAAGTAAAAGCACAGTCCTCTCCCCCACTCACATACTAATAGCTCTGCAATCCCATGCTGTGGTCTGTTTAGACTGGTATCCTGTCACAGACCGTAACCAGTATCAGATACTTAAGAGAAAGTTCAGGAAACCCTATCACAGGCAATTATGGGATCATTTGTCCCCGGAGAACGTTTGTTTCTGAACCTCGTGGTTGGATGTTAGCTTACAGTCTTCAAAAAGTTTTGCTTATTTGTAAGTATTTGCTATGGTATTTCTAATTATTCTTGTTGTTTTGTTCCCTTTCTGGCTTGAACATCATCGCTGGTAACCCTGGCCCAATCGAAGTGTACTGCCAGATATGTGCAGTTAAGTAGCAGTTGTGAACATCTTGAGATGTTCTGCGCTTGAAGCTTAAAGCACATTCTGAATCTCTCACTAATGTACATAAGAAGTTCTACTGAAGTAAGGCTGGTCAAAAGAAGGAATTTTTGTCCATGGGAAGTTTAGAAAATCTCTTTTTATTTCTTGGGAAAATGTTTCAGTTTTTCAATTAAAAGTGAAAATGGAAAATTGGACAGAAAAATTTCAGTTTGGATTTTTCATTTTCTTCCTCTCTCTTCCCCTCCCCCGAGGCAGAAAAATAAAGAGAGATTGGGGGAATTGGAAAAAGGAAGGGAGCCAGGAAACTGAAAAAAATCAGTTTTTATTGAGAAAATTCGAAATTCTGAATGATAGCAAAACATCACTTTAGTCTGAAATTTATCACATTTCACTCAATACGTTCAGAAAGTATAGCTGTTGAGAATGTGCCATGTTACTCTTTTCTGCTCATGATATCACTTCGATTTGTTTCATAATCATAGTTCATAATATGATTTTGATCATCAATGAGGTCTGATTTTTGTTTACCATGATTTCTCCCATTTATTTCATCCCTTATTCTCTCGCAGAATTTTTGACAATCACTGATAGTGATGGGCAGCCTACGGCAATGTCCTAACCACTGGCTGGTGTTTTCTTGGTGAGCTTGTTTCCCGATAGCATTTTCTTGCCTATTGAGACAGTTGATCTGATCAGCCATTCACTTCCCCAACTTTTGCTAATACTGATACACTTGATTGGTGGTGCCAGGATTGGAGCAAAGTGACTTTTTGGAGCAAAGTTTTACATTCTTGTGAACTGTGGCCTGGAAGCATGTCAAGTGTCTGCTGAAAACCCGTCAAACACAATTACATGCTTTTGCTCATGTGCTCTTCTTCTAGATACATTTTAGTAGAAGCAGCTAGGGACTCAGTTTTTGCTCTGGTTATATAAATTAATGGGAGGACTGATAATGTACTACTACTTAGTATGCCTACTATTCCTCTGACTTCTGTTCTCAAATTTGGTGTTTGTATGTATGCATACACAAACATGTGCAATGTGTGTATATATATATATATATATAATCCTTTAGTCAAAAATTGTTGTGGAAGTACACTTCAACACTTGGAGTACCCCACAAAACACAGAGGTATTGACCTAGTTGAAATTTAACAGGCAAACTTTTATGGTATACGGGATGCAGGAAATGATGCAGGAAAGGGCTTTTCTCATGCTGTTTCTCTGTTTGCCAGCTCTGAACGTCATCGCATCTGATGTTATGTACTGAAGTCGTACGTGTACACAATGATGTTAAGCCAGCAAACATGAAAACATGGAAATAGCACGAGAAAGCCCTTTGTCCTGTCTCTGATTGCCGAAGAATTTTATCGTCTGATCTCCAGAGGGGTTTGGAAGTGGCGCTGAACTGTTCAAGCTGCCCTACTGAAAGGTATCCAGGGCAAGATTTTTTTTTTTTTTAAAGAAAGATAGACAAAGAGACTTTAGTTTGTTGTGCTATAGTGATCTATAATGTTGTTTTGCAAAGAAAAATAAACGTAATATGACCCATCAGTCTGTGTGTATGATGGTTATGATAAGATAAATCTATTGTTTTTCTTATGTTGCTTGTAAACACATTCTTGTTCCAGGACCTTTGTCCTTATTTATTTGTGTTGAAACAATTAGTTGTGTTTTTAATGTCTATATATATTGAAAAAGGGAGCAATAAATTTTATGCATACTTAAAAAAGAAAGAGAATGTAAAGTTCTTTATACTCCCTGCATTTTTTCAAATCAAGTACATGTTATCGCTTTACTTGTATCACCATAAGCCATGTTGTGAATTAATTATTATTTATAGTTATTTCCACAAGATTTTTAATACTGATATTGCTGCTATGGATCATAACTACAAATGATCAAATCATTGCTGTTTATTTTTATAGGCTCAATAGGAATAGTGGGAAAATAATTACTTCCTGCTTACTTATTCACAAAACTACTACAGTAAGCATTCACCTTTTAAATTACTGGCAAGTGTTCACGTAACTTTTTAACTAAACATTATTTTACCTTATGCTTGCTGAAATCTTGATAACTTCTGTATACCGGGTGCCATATTCTTAATCTTTTCAAATACTTTTAAAAATAAAATAAAAAGGTTTGCTCTTAGAGTGATAAAGTAGAAAATACCTTAAATTTGATTACACCTAAAAATTATTGCATCTTTAGCCAGCACAAGGAAAAAAGTGCAGGCTTTTGTTGTTGTCCTCGTTTGGGGTTATTTTACTATTTTTGGTTAACATTTATTTTTGTAAAGTTAAATTGCTTTACATTAGCATTTGTTGTTTAGCACATCTGATTTAGCAGATAAAATTTGCTTAATGCGTTCAGTTGCAACTTGGTTATTGGTTCCTGTATATCTATTGAACCATATTTTAGGCAATAATGCTTAAAAGGGTGTGTGCATCATTTAACAATATTAGTGTTTTATATAAAATACAAAATTTCTTAGGAAGCAGAAGGAGTATAAAGAACCCTGTTTTCTGCACTTATATGAAGACTCATATGACATTAGTTTATTAGAATAAAAGGGGGTATAGTCTTTGATTTTTAACTCAGCTGTATACAATGTGTAATTTTCTTTAAATGGAAAAATTTATTAATGATTCATCAGTTAGACTACCAAATGGAATTCTCACATGCTACTGTATGTTTGATGTAAAAGTATTTAAAACAGGCTTGTACATAAATGTTTCCATTGCTCAGTTCTCGGATTGCAAAGTGTCTACAATGACATTCCCTTCACATTTGCTATCTGGCTCTTTTTAAAAAAAAATGGTTATTTGGCTATCTGGTCTGTAAAATATAATAAATTTTATTAATAATGAATTATGTATTGTAATTTAGCATATTGTATTGCATAAGCATAGAGATGACTGTTGTAGAAGAATATTTCATTTGTTATAGTGAAATCTTTTTCCTGGGAAGAAGATGATTTATTTACAAGACAGTTTCACCATTCGTATTCATACTCCCTTTGCTGTACTAATTCTGCAAGTTAATTGAGCAACAAGTTTCAACAGTAATGGTATTTATTGAGTTTTCCTTCAGCACCACAATTTAGCCAGTTCTTTTGGCTTGTTGCCTGCATTTTACAATGTTGAGATGGAGGGAAGTCTTTATATTTAATGTACTCTTATGGATGACATTGAGTCTCAGTGAGAGAATTTGGTCTAACAAATGTGATCAGCACCTTCTCCTATAACTACTTTTTGCTTAAATACCACATAATGTGGGTCGTTAATAAAAGGAAACACCCAAAGTCTTCTATGGTTTGAAGAACTGACTTCCGTACCCACTAGTGCAGTTCAGCAGGAACTCAGCTAGGTTTCAGAATACTTTTTTTGGATGACTTCTGTGGGTACTGAGGCTGTAGACGATCCATAGGTAAAACTCAAAGGTGAAATGTTCAAGTTTGATTAGGATAAGCGCCCAAAAGTTAACTTTGAGTCTTGGAAATAATGAGTTGGAAATATTGTGAGAACAAGCTCTCTCATTCAATTCCTGGCACTTCCACTTTTGCTGTCGGTTGGAAAATTTTCAAGAGCTACTTTTTTCTGGTTACGATGCCAGTTATAAAGTGTAAATGGGAGGGAAAAACATGATTTTATAACTTTAAAAAGGCTAGATTTAGAGAAGGTTCAGTAGGCTGTTTGTTTTTTTTAAAGCCAGTAACTCATCTGTGGGTGGAAAAGTTAGGTTAGGAGTAAAGCCCAGATCCTCAGTGAATGGTATTTAGGCTCTTACTCCCACTAAGGTTTGTGCCTAAATCTCTCTTTATGCCTACTTCACTCCTCAGGTGATTCAGGACCAAATCCATCAAAACATGATGTAGCTAATGCACAAGGAAAACAGAACTTTTAAAGAATTTTTTTCAAGTCCCATACCTGATCACTATTTTTTTTAATGGGACAGTCCCTTCTGTTCTTCGTAGTTGTGCATTTTAATTTTTGTTTTCTTACATCTATGAATTAGTTAAAAAACAAAAACAAAAAAAACCCTCCTTGGCAGACTGGCAGAAGACTTGTTCTGAGAGCTCTTTCCCCATAAGTGGTCTCATGGTACATTCTCACTAAGGTCTCATCTTCATCGAAGGCCACTTTCTAAATATGTACAGGTCAGTTTAGTTCTATACTGATCTTAGAGAGGCGACGGATAATTGGAGTGCAAATCCAGAGAAAAATATTCTGCGGATAAGTACTTTTTGAACTTTTAATGAGGATTTGTGTCCTGATACAGAGCTAAGTTTATGTGATTGCTGAGCCAAAATCAGTGTGATTCCTATGTTACATTCACCAATAGAAGTGCTGCTTCCTGCTGAATAGAACCCACAGTCAATGAAGACAAAAGTTTTGAACAAGTGAAAATATAGTAAATCATACAAATGCTGCTTTTTTAATGGAAGACTAAACATATTTTCTTTTGCAATAGCCATCACATATTTATCTTAGTTTGAAACTTGGCTATACTGAAACTTCAGAATTTAGATTTTATTATTAATCACCATAATCTCAACAAACCTTGTGAAGATGTGTATCTGTATTCAGTGTATATGTCACTCCTGTTGCCATTGCTGGGAGTTGTGTTTGTGTATAGAAGGGATACTAGAAATATTCTTTCAGCTGGTTCAGGAAACCAATAACAGATTAGGTAAGCTTTACTGATTTTAGCCCTACAACACAAATAGCCAAAGATGGCCCTCAGATATTGTTCTTCTGCTTCCTCTGGCATGTTATCGATGCCTGGATTATATGTGAATACTTGTCTACCAAAGTTTAGTACCATTCATAATCTCAAACAGATTTCTTATTGTTTACTCTGATTTCAAGTGAATAACAATAAGGAACGGGAGGGAGAGGTAATGTCTTTTATTGGACCAACTTCTGTTGGTCCAAGAAAAGCTTTCATGCTTATACAGCTCTTTTCCGGGTCTTCACCTTTTTCAGGTTGTCATCATCTTCTGAAGAGCTCTGTGTAAGCACAAAAGCTTGACTTTTTCACCAACAGAAGTTAGTCCAATAAAATACATTATCTCACCCAACTTGTTTTCTAATATCCTGAGACCAATACAGCTACAGCATCAGTGCAAACAAGGGAAAGCTAATATTAAAGATCACACATGGCATGTAAAATGCATCTTGTGTGAAAGCTCCATGTAAATTCTCTGTCATAACAAAGAAGTTATTAGTCTTGGAGGGAATTTGTTGTAGTCCTGAATTTCATTATGCAGAGGACTGCTAATGTATAATAGGTTATTGTCAAAAACTAAGCTGGTATGTGATATAAATTTTTTTAACATATACTGTAATGCAGGTCTCATTTTCTTATGCATTTCAATGTTTTCTGTTATCATGCTGCATATATTTATGGTACATCCTGGTCTTAAGTATTATTTGTAAAATATTTTTTAACAAAGATTTTTTTAAATATATTTTTTTGCTTTCAAACTGAATTACAAGCACTGTTCCTTTTATGTCTTATTTATCTACTTCTAAAATAAATTCTGTTTGAAGACTACTTGAATACCCTTTGGAGAAGAACTATTTTTAAATTCTGCTATCGGTCTATAAATATCTACTATAAAATATATGGACACGCGCGTGCACACACACACACACACACACATTGTTTTGACAGAGATTAGGAAGAGAAATTATTAAATCCACTTTACCACAAGTGAAATATTGTAAATGTTTTAGTGATCTCTAAGAAAGAACACCTCTCCCAAGACCGTATACTCTAGAGCAGCAGTTCTCAACCTGTGGCCCGTGGGCCGCTTGTGGCCCAATCAGTACACAGCTATGGCCCATGTGACATCCTCAGGGCCATAGAGGTAGTATTGGATGTGGCCCATGTGGCCCACAATGGTAAATAGGTTAAGAACCACTTCTCTTGAGTAGCTCAGCTGTTTTCTGTCTTTCCTACTAAAGGATTAATTACTTACCCAGGGAACATTCAAGAATGTTCAAGAATCATCTTCTAGTGGGCTGGAAAAGTTACTATTAGATGTGGTATGTGTGTATGCACATGCAACACAATATGTAGTATATATAATATATTATCTAGCATGTAAGTTTACATGTGTCTGTATCTATCTCTTTCATATCAGAACAAAAATGAGCACCTGCAAAATGAGAGAGAGAGACAAACTCTCTGTAGTGCAGTGATTATGGTACTGGCACAGATTGAAGTCTTTACCCTCCCTGAGGCAGCTCTTCATGGCACAGTTTTGCATCCCAGAGCATTCCGCATGTGGCAAAGCAGGGACTTGGACCTGTGTCTCCCACATCTCAGGACAGTGGCTTAACCACCAGGTTACAGAGAGTGTCTCTGTCTCTCTCTTTGTGAAAACTTCCTGATGACAATTTTGTTGACGCTGATACGGTTCCAGTTTTGCTAAAACAATTTCAACCAGCTCTACTTACTGTATAAATATATACACGTACGTACAAAATTTACATTTAGATAGTGAAATCACACACGTGGATTTTTCATATTTAGTAAGTTTGCTGTCACCTTAGGAGCTTTTTTGTAAAGTGAGGAATTTTGCAGTGGTAGATAGAATATTTCTACTACCTTTGAACCAGGGTTTTGAACCATTTCAGCTTTATGATAGGTGTGGATAAATGCTGCAGCCTATTCAGCAAGTAACACTTTATTTTGTGAATGAGAGTTGTATGATGCTGTCAAAGAAATGAGGTTTGACTTTTCTCATGAAGCTGAATGTGCATACACACATACCACTGAAATAGGCAGTTGCATTTTAGCCTGTATCCTCATCAGATATTTCATCATTCTTAGGTCAAGGGAGGGCACCCTTTACTGGGCTGGATAACTTTACTTTAGTTCTATGTTTGTTTCTAGAATATGATGTTAGATTTTGTTCTTGAGCTGATTGCTCCAGTCTAGCCCCAGATATGCATCAGGGACTTCACTGGTTATTTGCCAAGGTGAATGTTACCAAGTACTAATAATTGAAGCACATAATCAATGTTACAAGCTACTTAAATACCAACAAAGCAAATGTTAAATATCTGGGGTAAATGTCATTCAGTTTGTCAAACAACCTCTTCACTAGTAGAAATGGAACCATGACACTGCATGGTGAAATGCTTTCTAGAGATGTACATAGTTATCACTGAGTGCTGCCTTGTAATCACTCTGTGTTTGGGGAGTTTGCCAACATTCAAGACCTAACTGGAATACTTCTCTTTGTGTTAATGGGACTTTCTTGTATACGTTTATGTAAGTGGATAGTTTTCATTTTCTTAGACTTAAGAACACACTCATGTTTGTAGAGGTGAAGGTTCTTACACTCCTATATGTGAAGAAGCAGGACTCGAGTCTCGAATTAATTCATCCATAAGAAACATTTCAAGGGAAATAGGTAGAATCTAAAAATATTATGTAATCTTGTCCTACTTGTTTAATTGAAAGTAACTGTCTCACAGCAGTGCAGAGCTAAAGGACCTGGGTCCTGATCCTGCAACTGAAGTCAATGGGGCTCCATGCAAGCAAAGGGGACTGTCTGCTCGAAGTTGGTTGCAAGGTCAGAACCTTGTTTGGGAAGAAGAGTTGGGATGGCAGAAATATCTTGTTATTGTGTGCTGTCCAGTAGTGTTTGTTATTTTGAAATGCATGCTCAAACTTTTTGCAGATAAAACACTATGAGGCAGATGCTCATACCTTTACTCGCCCACAACTTTCTCTGCAACCAGTCCTATTATCTCTCTCCACAATGAGTATCTTTGAAATCAGTGGGATGTTTTGTGGAATAAGGACTATTCAGCATGAGTTAGGTTGGCAAAATCTGGCCCTATATGTTCAAGTTGTTCTAAATCCAAATGTTTTAACTATCTGTAGAAGATGCTAGAAAGGTGATTCTAGAATAAGACATCTTAAATGTATCACTTGGTTGATTTGAATTGGATTCGTAGAAAGTTATGCATATTGGACAAAAAGGAAAAGCAAAGGAAAAAGTATGTGAGATGCTCCTCTTTGTTACATCCACTGAAGGAGGTAGTTTCACTTGCTAAGGACAGCACTGTCAGGGACTTAGCTGAATCATTTAAAAGTAGGGTTGCCAATTTTCTAATTGTACAAAGCTAAACATCTTTGCCCCACCCTTTGCCCCGCTCCTTCCACAAGCCCTGCCCTTCTCTGAGGCCACACCCCTGCTCCTTCCATCCCCCCTCCCTCTATCACTTGCTGTCTCCCACCCTCACTTCCTTGCTCATTTTCATCAGGCTAGGACAGAGGTGCAGGGTGAGGGCTCTGGGATGGGTCTGGGATGAGGGGTTTGGGGTGCAGGAGGTGGCTCTGGGTTGGAGGGGTGGAGCTGAGGGGTTTGGTGGGTGGGAGGTGGCTTTGGGCTCTGGCAGGAGATTGCGGTGTGGGTGCAAGCTCTGGGAGGGAGTTGGGTGCGGGATGGGACTCAGGACTGGGGCAGGGAGTTGGGGTGCACGAGGGGGTGCAGGCTCCAGGAGGTAGTTTGGGTACAGGAAAGGGCTTAGGGTTGGGGCAGGGACTTGGAGTGTAGGAGAAGGTGTGGGCTCTGGAAGGGAGCTTTGGATTGAAGCAGCAAGAAGAACTTGCACAGAGAGCATCGCTGTAATTGTATCTTCCTGTCATAAAGGCCTGGATACAGATGTGCATTAGCCACAGAAAACTGCCTTTCCAAAACTATATTCTTCACAGGTTTCAAGTTACCTTTGAGGCAGAAGCAGAGGAGAAGAACTCGAGACCTAACTCTTTTCAGGTTTAGTTGTCTAAGGAGTTGTCCCATCAAAGTGCAAACCAAAAAATTCACCTGTCTACCCAAGTGCCTTGTATAAATTAACAGCAACACAGGCTTAGTTGGATGAAGGCAATGCCTGCTGCTGGCCACTCAAGACTGAATTTGGTCAGCTTACTAAACAACAAGAAAGCTGACATGCTAGTTCCTGGCATAAAAGTCAAGTACATATGGTGTGTCAGAAAAATGCTGTGACTTTTGATGGGTGTCAGGATGTACAATCTTAAAATGTGTAAAGTCAGAGCTGAAGGGGTAAATGTTCAGTGTGGAGATCGCCTTTCAGAATCCATAAGTGTTTTATAAATTAATATATATAAACACATCACCTTCCACAAAAATGGAGCCATCTCTGGGGTGATAGAGCATTGCAGCAATTTACTAATTCATAACTATCTGAGCTGTGATTTTCAAAGAAATCTAAAGGTGCCTAACTCCTAGTGGTTTGAGTATTGGCCTGCTAAACCCAGGGTTGTGAGTTCAATCCTTGAGTGGCCACTTAGGGATCTGGGGCAAAATCAGTACTTTGTCCTGCTAGTGAAGGCAGGGGTCTGGACTCAATGACCTTTCAGGGTCCCTTCCAGTTCTAGGAGATAGGATTGAGTTTCAATGGGATTTGGACACTTAAGTGTCACAGGCTACTTTGAAAACATCAGCCATAAGAGCTCAACGTAAAAGGTGGAAAAAAAGTTTAAATGTATTGAAAGAGCTTGGCAAATTTTAGGTTGTTCCTCAGAGTGACCATATGCCTTCAATGTACTTGGGTTAGTGATTGCAGCCTTTGCTATGTCTCTAGGGAAAATCTGGCATTAAAGGGTACTATAAATCAGCCTCAGAAAAGAGAAGTTGAACACCCTCCTCCTGAAAATGGTTCACAACATCATCAATCTCACTGAAATTGAAAGGGACCGAACAAAGATTGTACCCCAAAAGATCTATGCTCAAACTTATTTGAGTAGAGTGCTCAGCCAGCCAGTCTTGATAAGAAAAAAATCCCTAAAACAGCCCTAGTGAGGCCTTCATGTGCTCAGGAATCAGGCCACTATGGTAGAGAGTGAGCTCTCTCAGGAAGCCCCTCCAAAGCTTTTACTTTGTGGTTTCTAATGAAAAAAAAAATGCAGCAGACTAGAAGAGAAAATAACACACTGGCCAGGGCTAGCACAGACGCACCAAAAGCAAGGAAGGGTTACTTATTCCCTGACAGCCCACCCAGCAAGTAGGCTGAGATCTCACCACAGGAGACAATCTTGTCTCTACCTTAAAGTCTCTGTACAGTGTCAACCTGTCTACATCTCTGCCCTTTTTCCTTCTATAGTGCTGGTCTTGTACTATGCTCTGCTGTGTCATCCCATCTCACCAAAGCCTTCATCCCCTTCTCCAAATTGCATGCCTCTTGTCATGCTTCTTCCTAAATATTCTATTAAGCATTTCAAACACACGTGTAATGCAACATTATCATCCTGTCTCTTGTCCACCATTGCGCAGCTGCACTAATACTGCATCCAAGAATAATTACAATAAATAAATCCAGCATGAATTGATACTGCACCGGTATATTTGGGACAGTTATGTGACTAGCTTGCTGTATCACTAGTTTAAACAAAGTATTTTCCCCTGTGTACCTCATTCTGTTCTGTGATGCCTTCTCATCCAGGGAGATAAACAGTTAAACATTGTAGAATTTAAATAGTTCTTTGTCTCTTTAGAAGGAGATTTATCTGACCCTGAATCTCCAGCTAGCATAAGAGCATCCAAAAGGGACATGGCATCTCATCTTTTTAAAAGGATCACAGAAAAAAAAATCTTACTGCTTTCCTGGAGAGGATTATTTAGCTCATATTCCCATTTACGGAGCTTACATCTTTCTAACATTTTACGTCCAAGGAGGGATTTGTCCACCCCTCCTTCTGTACTTCTCTACTAATGCTACAGTATGTTGTTCTGAAAAAAAAAAATACCATACCCTAGAGTGCCCTAAAATCAGAGTACACATACATCATTATTACAAATGTTAAAATACAGAGCTATTTACTAATGGTGGGATTTTCAAAATCACTCAGTACCTAATGCCCATTGATTTCAATCGGACTTAGGCACCCAAGTACCTTTTAAAAATCTGGTCCTAAGTGTCTTATCCTACAGTCTTTTACTCACATGTGCAATATTTGTCCATGTGAATAATTTAATTTACTCCAGTAGGTCTAAGTACGTGAGATAGGACTACTCAAGTGAGTAAGGGTTTCAGGATCAATCCCCAAATCATGTTGTTCCTTGATGCTAGCTGAACATTCAAATTAGTCTTTATTGTATAACCATTTGGGATTTTTTTCTAATCATTTTATTTATAGGTGTTTTCATTTTGATTCTCTTTAATTCTGCCAGCCTAAGTGTTGATTAAGGAGACATCATCACAATTGCCCTATTCACAGATTAAGAAATGAATCAAACCTTTTCAAAAGCTCAGCATGAAGGCTGGATATTGAAAGCAGATAGAAATGGATCATGCAGTCAATAACAATACTTAGGAGGGCTTAGTTGGGGGAAAAACATTCTTTTGAAATGTTCTATATACAAGATATAAAGCAGCACAATTATCTGTTTGCTTTCAGCAACCGAGAATGATTTATTAGTTACAGTAGTTTGGCTTTGAAACACTAAACACAGATAAGAGAGCACGTGCTCAGTTGTTTAAGGATTCCAACATCTGTACTGACAATCCTCTTACAAAAAGTCATTTTGGAATTAGCAAATGACAACATGAGTTGTGAAATGGATATGAAATCAAACACATTAAAAGAAGGATTTCATTATTTCAGTGCCCCCTTTTAACACATTAGCTACTTGAACTGTTTGTTTTTATGAGCCCAGATGGTACCAAGATGTATGTAAAATAAATAAACAAACATAGGAGAACAAATCAGATGCTTGGCTGCTGTTCAGTAATAGCTAAGTCTAAGCTTTATTAAATTCCCATAAAGATGTGATAACTATAGAATCTCACACAATATACTGCAGTAGGCTTACTGGCAAGGCCCACCATTCTGCTTGAGATAGGAGGGTACATATAAAACTTTGTCATGAAAATGGATGCCGTTGAAAGTTCTTTGTTAGGCAGTGTAACCCAAGTGTGTCAAATCCATAAATGTGCCTCACACAACAGAAGCCACGTTTACAATCAGTTTAGCAAATGAAGAAGTTGTAAGTATTTTGTAGAGCTTTGTCAAGGATATTTTTCAGTCAAAATTTCTCACTGATATATTTTGGTTTTCTGACCATCTCTAATTACAAAGTGGCCTAAAATCATGCTTTGTTAAGGAAAATAAACCAGTAAGCCCAGATTTGTCTAGATGGAGCAGTGCAGAGCTACTCTAATACAGCTCAGGATCTGGCCCTAGATCAGTGGTGGGCAACCTGCGGCCTGTGGGCCACACATGGCCCGCCAGGGTAATCCATTGGCGGACCACTAGACAGTTTATTTACATTGACCATCCACAGGCATGGCCACCTGCAGCTCCCAGTGGCCCCAGTTTGCTGTTCCCGGCCAATGGGAACTGCAGCCCGTGCCACTTCCCGCAGCTCCCATTGTCTGGTAATGGCAAACCCTGGCCACTGGGAGCTGCGAGCGGCCGTGCCTGCAAATGGTCAATGTAAACAGACTGTCTAGCAGCCCACTAGTGGATTATCCTGATGGGCCGCTTGTGGCCTGTGGGCTACATGTTGCCCACCACACTGCCCTAGGTGTATAAATTACACTACTTTCAGTCTTTTATCAATGAGATATTTACAATGCTGTTTCTGGTGTGTTGTTTTCGTTTGTACATTGACATTATGCTATCCATATATAGGAAGGACTTGGCAGCAACTGGAGGATAGAGCAGGGATATATAGAGAGAGCTGAATATGGTCAGATGCCAGGAAATTAATACCAGAGCCAATATTTAGTCTCTCCAGCAGAACAATGTTAGCTACCCAATATAGGGGGAGATCCTTAAAAACAAAAACACACAAACAAAAGACCCTGAGAACACTTCTCCAACTTATGATAGAAAATGTGCTCTCATTCTGATTGGGATATTACATATGATACTTCATAGTAAATGAAATGACCAATCTGTTTGCAAAGTTTACACAGATAAATGCCAGCACTAGTTTCCGTAGTATTATAAACTAAGGGTGTCTCTACACAGGAATCCTAGGAAGAGGCATGAGGCATCACTTCCAGAAAACATCCAAATCATGGTACCACATAAGTCTGGCAAAAACTGGAATCTTTGCATTACTGACAGGCCGTGTGGAGTAATCTGTTCCTGTTTCAGTAGACTGACCCAGCTGGATCAAGGGGAAATATATCTCCTTTTTAAAAAAAAGAAAAAGAGAGAAAAGAAAAAAAAATTCACTTCCTTCATCTGAAGCTTTACAAATGGCATTGCAGAGAGATACTTGTATAATGACACTATCCATGTGGAGGGGGATGCAGTTTCCTGTTCATAAATACATCTCAATACAAATTTCTGTTTGATGGCTCAAAATGATCTTTCAGGATTCAGACAGCCCTAAAATGGTAAACCTGTATGAAAATATGAGTTATTTGAAATGTCAATACTATTTTCTCTCACTTCCCTTGCATTGGTATTTCATTTAATTTATAGTTGGGAGTTTCTCCCTGTTTTCACTATATATTATACGGTACCCTCCAATGTTTTCTCCCTTACCAGAGACTGAGCATATTCCTTTGTATTGCTGCTAGGCCATGCTATGGCAAGTATGAAGCAATAAACTGGATTCTCAAATTGAACACAATAATATTACGGAGTGATCCATCTGCATGGTATTGGACCAGGCTAATTATATCTACATATTTTTGGATAGAAATATTTTGGCTTGCCTAATTATGTCCTAAAGTTTGTCAGCTGAATAGTGTAAAGAACACAGTGATGCTGCTATCTGTTGCTGTTACCTGTACTGTGGAGATATGGAAGACTTAATTCTCCAAAGCTCACAATCCAGCACTAAAAATAATAAGAGACAAAATCTGTATTAAAAGAGAACAGTGACTGTCATGGTATAATTCCCCACTCTGAACCTTAGCGTCCAAAAGATGGGGTACCAGCATGAATCCCCCTAAGCTTAATTACCATCTTAGATCTTGTAGTGCTACCACCAACCAGGACTTGCAGTGCCTGGTACACTCTGGTCCACCCAAACCTTCCCAGGGGACCCCAAGACCCAGACCCCCTGGATCTTACACAAGGAAAGTAAACCCTTTCCCCCACCGTTGCCTCTCCCAGGCTTTCCCTCCCTGGGTTACCCTGGAAGATCACTGTGATTCAAATTCCTTGAATCTTAAAACAGAGAGAGATGCACCTTCCCCCCTTCTCTTTTCCCCTTCCCAAGAGGTAATACAGATTTAAGCTCCATGAATTTAAAACAGAGGAATTCTACCTTCCCCCCACCCTTTCTCTTTCCCTGTCTCCCACCAATTCCCTGGTGAGTACAGACTCAATTCCCTTGAGCCTTAACAAGGGGAAAAAATCAAGCAGGTTTTAAAAAAGAAAAGCTTTTAATAAAAGAAAGAAAAAAGTAAAAGTTGTCTCTGTTATTTAGATGGTAAATGTTACAGAGTCTTTTACCTTATAGACACTAGAGAGAAGCCTTCCCCCCAGCACAAATACAAATTAAAATCCTTCCAGCAAAATACACATTTGCAAATAAAGAAAACACTCAAAAAGACTAAACCGCCTTTCTACTTGTACTCACTATTTGAACAGAAAATTAGAGAGCCTGTAGGTACGTCTGGTTACTCTCAGAACCCAGAGAGAACAGACAAACAAACAAACAACACAAAACAAAGACTTCCCTCCCCCGAGATTTGAAAGTATCTTGTCTTCTGATTGGTCCTCTGGTCAGGTGGTCCAGGTTCACTGCTTGTAACCCTTTACAGGTAAAAGAGACATTAACCCTTAACTATCTGTTTATAACAGTGACAAAGAGGATTTAATTATGTGAGCTGAAATATAAAATAATAATGAGGCAGTGAGTTCCCAGTAACTGGGGGAATTGTGAAAGTAATGCAGAGGCCTCTGCCAGGAATATGCACACACACTTCTGATGCAACAAGAGAACTTTGATCTCAGTGAAATATCTAAAGATTGGGCTATAATTATTGAGATTCAAAATATTAAATAATAATGATACAATTTCTAATAACTGAAAGAATTACAGAGTAAGATAATATACTAATCTACTGCTGTCCTGAAAGAAGCAGTCACACAGTGGTGAGTCAATGGTGTTGATTTTCCCTCTGACTCAATCCAGATTGACCTAAATGCACAGCTGAAAAGTAGCCAAACCAAATGGTTTCTAACTCATCTGACCTTTCTGATGTAATACAATAGGTTCAGTCAATGAGATACAAAAAGGAAAATTCCAGGAGGTGACTTATCTCAACAAACTATACTCAAAATGTGTAATGAACACCAGTCTGACTCAGATATTCACAAAATGTGTACACACACACACACGCACACGTAACATAAAGCTGCTACCCAGTGGCTGTACATCTGAACAAAACTGAAGCAAATCTATGCTGGTTTATGGAGGCAGTTCAAACACAGACCAAGAATTATTTTGAGTACTTGTGTGGTCTAGAGAGGCACAGTGCACCCAACTATAGCAGTTCAACCAATTCTTTCATTCTTCCTAATGCCTTAGGAATTTTAGTCCTTTTCTCTACAATAAATCCAAATTCCCCTATTCCTCCCACCTCTGTCTGGTGTTTTGAGCCCATTCATGCATCATTAGAGTCAGTTCTGAAAACTTCCTGGTTCATTCAACACTGGCCAGGTAGAGTGCTAAAACAGGATTTGTACCGTAAAGCAATAATAATAATAATTGTTAGAGTACATTTTTATATGAAGACACTTTTCTCTCAGGAACATTGATGTGTAAAACAGAAATACATTTTAAACTCTTTGATCACACTCCTTTTTTGTTTTTTCCTTCCCCAAAAGAACTCTATTGTTTAACAGCTGTTGAAATTTCAGTGTTTAAAAAGCCATCTGAGTGCAACAAAATTGAGGTAGAGCTTGTGAATGAAGAGCAAACTTCCTTTAGAGTTTATTTATTTATTTATTGTGAGGAGCTAGGTGGTTGGTTTTATTAATTTTCTTTACATTTATATGACAAGAGCATCCAGGCCTCAACAGACTGCTCAAATGAGTAAGAGAGATTTTGGAAATGCCTAGGAAAGGAGAGATGCCATACCATTCTGGGATTCTGTTTAGTTTGAGTGTCTTGGGTTCTTTTCCAATTCCTGGCTGAGTGAAGAAGTAACATCCTTAGGAATGACTAGTTTTTAATTTAAATTTCTAGAATATATAAGATTAAGAAAGTTTCTAGGTGGGGTCTTGAGCCAAACGTTTGCTTAGTTTGAGATGATTTTAAGCACTATCCTCTCCTTTTTCACAGGAGTTCTATGGCAACATTTGCTAGCATACACCCCAGTCACGTGTCCATGCTTTCCTGAGCTGTGCTGATTTTCAGTTCTGTGTATGAATTGCCTAATGATATATATTAGAAGGAATAAATACGAGCTTGAATGTTATATTACATGCAGGAAATAGAAGGCAGGAGCAAACGGAAGGAGAATAAAATATAGCTGGCTTTAATAACAAAGATATACTGAAGGTGGTGGGGAAAAACAGTGTATAAAACTAATTGGAACAAATTAGCTAGGGAGGTTGTGGAATCAGGTTAGGCTTTTAAGATCAGGTTAGACAATACCTGTCAGGGATAGTCTAGATAATACTTATTCCTGCCTCAATTCAGGGGACTGGACAAAATGACCTGTGATAGTCCCTTCCAGTTCTACATTTCTATGATTCTAGGATTTAGAGTTTCATTTGATGTCCTATGGTTAAGGTTGATAGTAGCTTTCCATATGAAGCCGAAAACATAAACCTCACCTTAACTTCCTTGAAAATAACCCATTGCCCATGAAATATTACATGCCACATTTTTCTGAGAAGTTGTTTAAAATTGCAGGAAAAAGGTGTTTCAAATTATGGTATTTAAAAAGTTTCCAAGATGAGGAAAGTCTTGAGTAGTGCAAAAGAAATTTTCTGTATAGAGGGACATAGGTCTTAGTGTGATAGGATGTAATGCTCTCTTTCTTTTTCTCCCTTGGTGTTTTGTCCTCTTTCTCATACACTCCAGGGGCCTAATCCAAAACTCACTGAAAACAGTGGGAGATGTTTACTTCAATACCCATTGCATTTAGCTCATACAAAGCACTTTTGGTGTATATAGATAATTAATTTTAACCAGGACATCAAAAGTAGCAGCCTTAGGACCATCTACTACTTTATTTAGCCCAAATTAAACCTTTGTATTTTCTGTATGTAGTTATCACAGGAGCCACAGGGCCCGTGGGGCATGCTGCCTTAACTTCACAGCAATAAACTGGTATTTAACTCAAGATGTCCACCTCGGCATCAAATTGCATAAAATAGAACAGTCCTTAACTGGTCCAAGCAAAAAGATGTAGTCAGAGTTAGGGCCTGAGAAGCTGGGTTTCTTGGAGATCCTCCCTGAACTGTTGCCTGTAAGAAACAGCCCAGCCCTTTTTTATCTTGTCTTCTGGGCCCTGATTGGCTTCTGCATGCTCCCAGCAATTCTAGCTGCTGGAGTACCAATTATTATTGATCCTAGGTGGCCTCTCGGGGGAGCTCTTGGAGGCCTGAACTCACTGTTCTTTTTCTCCAAAAAGGACAATGTCTGTGGGCTGTACCACAGTGGAAAGGCCTCTGGCCGGGGGCAGCAGACGCTTGGTATACCCTGTCACAGTGGTTTAAAATAAAGGAAAATCCTTTTGCCCCTATTTAAAATGAATGCCCAAATACTAACCTTTCCCAGATATCAGTATGTGGATCTCTATTTCATATTTTCTTGTAGATGAAAGTGCAATCATTGTACTTGCTTTACCATCACACAGAGGTCATTTAATAAAGGACTCTGTGGCCATGTTTTTACTTGTGCATGTCTGCATGTCATCCCAACCTCTGCATATAAATTCTAAAATATTGCATATTGGGTTTACTCTTGAGAGTCATCTCCACAGCCCATGACATAGTTTGCAAAAATTTCATAGCATAATGGAAATGTGTTTTGTAGTGAATGCAGCTCATGAAAGTTTGTCATTTTCTATAACAGGACAACTTCTTGCCTTTTGTACAGGGGAAACTTTTTTAGAAACTAATACATGGTTATCTTCCAAAGGTTAGCTATAATTAGAATGGACATCCGCAGGAAATAAAAGTGAAAACATTAAAACTAAGATAAGTGGTTTATTTTTGTAGTGCTTTGATGAAATCCCCTGTGGCTAGATTGGCTGTAATGTCAAATGTATGATAATTTTGTTTACAAGAGTTTACTGACTTGTTCCCTGTTGCTCCCTGTGAAGCTGATGTGCAGTCTTGAAAGGCAGAACTGACTGCTTGATACTCTGAAAATATCAATCAAAGCCATATTAAGCACAGGATGCATTTTAAGGCTATCCATACTGCAGTTAAGATTCATAAAAATGGAGACCCAATACTTTACATAAAAAATTTCCAGAGATATTCCAGCATGTGCCAGACTAGACAGATAACCTTTTCTCCTTGTGAAATCAAGCCCAAAATAAAGTCTGTCAGATAAGATCAGAACCCCCTTTCCACTGCCCTGTGACAATCAAGCCCTTCATATTGATAATCCGAAGAAAATAAGGATGAGAACACACTGCCTATTTTTGCCTTATTAAGATGAAGAGATTCTGTCAGAGTTTGATAACATTTTAGATGCAGAGGCTGTTATAAGAACAAAATGCATATCAAATATGTAGCAAAAGGACGTCTTTATCAAGATAAAATCCTGATGAAAAATGCCACATTCTTTTTTTTTCCCAGCAGGCAGGTCTAAAAGAGCCCAAGTCAAGAATGTAAATCTATATTTAATGGAGGCATTTAGTTTAAAGGATCACGTATTAACCTTGGAGCCATTTACTTATCTTCCTAATGTGGGAAAAAGTAGATTCAGTTCTGCTGTGTTGAAAAGGTAGAACATTTGCTATTAATAATTTAACATTTACCAACAGATGTCTCTATCTTAAGGCCAGATTCTTATAAACTTATATTCAAGGTGGACAGTACCTTACTCAAGTATTCTAATTAGTTTCATTGTGTGAGTTACTAGTGAACATGAAAAAGGTATCAAAATCTGGCACTAGTGAACTGTATTGTTGACCATGATACTGTAGTAAAGTTGTGTATGTGGAAATTCAAAATATTGTACATATGCAAAAAGTAAGCATAATTGTTGTCAAGTTTGAACATTTTACATATTTAAATGATCTTTCTCTGCCACATCCAAATGGCTTACCTGCCTTTCTTTAAATGGGTGGGGGATTTTAAGTCCCTTTCCTAGATGGTGAAGCTAAAATAAACATCTGTCCTCCGCTCCAAAACACTTTACTTGAGAAAGCAGGTATATCATGTCAAACCGTTTGTTCAGCATTGCTAATGTCTACATAAGAATGGCCGTACTGGGTCAAACCAAAGGTCCATCAAGCCCAGTATCCTGTCCTCTGACAGTGGCCAATGGCAGGTGCTCCAAAGGGAATGAACAGACTGGTTATCATCAAGTGATCCATGCCCTGTCACCCAATCCCAGCTTCTGGCAAACAGAGGCTAGGGCCACCATTCCTGTCCATCCTGGCTAATAGCCATTGATGGACCTATCTTCCATTAAACTATCTAGCTCGCTTTTGAACTCTGTTATAGTATTGGCCTTAACAACACCCCTTGATGTTGTGTGAAAAAATACTTTCTTGTGTTTGTTTTAAACCTACTACCTATTAATTTCATTTGGTGGCCCCTTGTTCTTGTATTATGAGAAGGAGTAAATAGCACTTCCTTATTTACTTTCTCTATACCTCTCATGATTTTATAGACCTCTATCATATCCCCCCTTAGCTGCCTCTTTTCAAACTGAAAAGTCCTAGTCTTACTAATCTCTCCTCATACGGAAGCCGTTCTATACCCCTAATCATTTTTGTTGCCCTTTTCTGAACCTTATCCAATTCCAATATATCTTTTTTGAGATGGGGCGACCACATCTGCATGTCGTATTCAAGGTGCAGGTGTACCATGGATTTATATAGAGGTAATATAATATTTTCTGTCTTATCTATCCCTTTCTTGATGATTCCCAACATTGTTTGCTTTTTTGACTGCCACTGCACATTGAGTGGATGATTTCAGAGAACTATCCACAATGACTCCAAGATCTCTTTATTGAGTGGTGACAGCTAATTTAGACCCCATCATTGTATACGTATAGTTAGGATTATGTTTTCTAATGTCCATTACTTTGCATTTATCAACGTGAAATTTCATCTGCCATTTTGTTGCCCAGTCACCTAGTTTTGAGAGATCCTTTTGTAGCTCTTCACAGTCTGCATGGTGCTTAACTATCTTGAGTAGCTTTGTATCATCTGCAGATTTTTCTACCTCACTGTTTATCCCTTTTTCCGGATCGTTTATGAATATGTTAAATGAGACAGGGCCCAATGCAGATCCCTGGGCGACACCTCTATTTACTTCTCTCCATTCTGAGAACTGACCATTTATTCCTACCCTTTGTTTCCTATCTTTTAACCAGTTACCAATCCATGAGAGAACCTTCCCTCTTATCCCATGACTGCTTACTTTGCTTAAGAACCTTTGGTGAGGGACCTTGTCAAAGGTTTTCTGAAAATCTAAATACACTATATCCACTGGATCGCCTTTGTCGGCATGCTTGTTGACCCCCTCAAAGAATTCTAGTAGATTGGTGAGGCATGATTTCCCTTTACAAAAATCATATTGACTATTTCCCAGGAAATTATGTTCATCTGTGTCTGACAGTTTTGTTCTTTACGATAGCTTCAACCAATTTGCCTGAAGTGAGACTCACTGGCCTGTAGTTGCCACGGTCACCTCTGGAGCCCTTTTTAAAAATTGGTGTCACATTAGCTATCCTCCAGTCATTTGGTACAGAAGCTGATTTAAATGATAGGTTATAGATGACCGTTAGTAGTCCTGCAATTTCACATTTGAGTTCCTTCAGAACTCTTGCGTGAATACCATCAGGTCTTGGAGACTTAATACTGTTTGGTTTATCAATTTGTTCCTACAGCTCCTCTAATGACACTGAATTTGGAACAATTTTGAGGCAAAACTAAATTAGTTACAGTATGTAGTTTTTTTCCCACCTCTTATGTTGTACCATCCTATGGTTGAGCTGAAATCCAAAAATGTATTTTAGGCTAATTTATTTTAGACTGACACGGTGTTTAAGAAAATAAAAGTATTCAGGATAGTTTTCTGCGTTGCTTCTACATAATTTTGCACATTTGCACTTCATATTTTCATAGAAAACAGGCACTAACTAGTCACCATCATTTTTAAAAGTACAAATCCAGTAGAGAAAGAAATGAGCTTGACCAGAGAGGTCTAAGAGTTTAGGTTTCACATAATGATTCAACATTCTTACCATTTTAGTTTGTAGAGATGAAACAATGCTACTATAATGTTAAACATTTTATTAGTGTTTGGTTATAATCTGATTTCATTCTGGTGCTACAAAGCATAGAGTGTCTTGAGTTTGTTAATACTCAGAGCTAGAAACAGGGAAGGAAGGAAGAAGAATGGAAATCTCTACTGCAAGGACTAAAAATAAGAGAAAGCAATATCTAAAACTCTGCTGTATTCTGGTTTATTTTTTTGGCAGAAGCACAGCCTTTTTTTGTTTCCATATAGAATTTTTTGAGCAGTAGGGCATCTGTGTTGGCTGCATGACATTTTAGCTAAAGAACATCCCAAATGTGATCACATAGTGGTATTTTTTGCATGGTTTGGCAAATGCTGTAATTCAATGGGAATTTAAAATATAGGCAAAAAGAATCCCTTTATTTGACCATACAGTAGAGGAAAATCTTGAGTCTTGGTGCACAGCGCATATTTTCCATGGTATTTCAATACATACAGAACCTTTCTCCTTGAGGAACTAAGGAACTGCCAGCATTCTCTGGACATGAGTGGTAAATATTCCTAGAAAGATGTTGTCTCCCTTGAATAGTAGTAAGATAAGGAGTATACTTTTTTAATTCATATACCAGGAGGGAGGCTAAGTGATAAATTACAACTGCAAACAAATGATCACAATGGAGGAAGAGGAATCAACATGACTTTTCAATATTGTCCTAGAATTTTGAGGGGAATCTCTCCACACATATACACAAATGTGAATGAGGAAGTCATTTTGTGACTGAATCACTGCCCAATGCATGTGCTGCTGTTACAGACTTAAGGAATACTCAGTCACTAACAGGAGAATGGAATTTTCTTTGTATGGGTCAGAGTACATTGAGAAAATGGTGAAAAGGGAAGAGCTGTATGCTTGATATTTGTACTGAGTACAGTGGGCAAAGTGTCCAATTACAGGAGTCCTGGGCCCTTTAACTTGTAAGCACAAATATTCTAAGGTGTATACACGTTTTAGAAGGAGAAGGAGGAAAGATTTATTCTCTTGGGCTAAGTTTTCCTCTTTCTATTTTCTTCACCCCCTTTTGACCACTGCCTTCTTTTTCCTCACATCACAATTAGTGTGATGGTAAAGTAATATATCAAAATTTCCTCTTAATGAGTCCCTTGACTTAGTTTGAATTAAAGTTGTATGGTATACATTTTATACGTAAACAATTTGAAAATTGGAGGGTAGGCTTTTACATATGCAGAATGGAGCCCTACATCACAATCAGTTAAAGTTTTGAGGAGAAATGGAGGGACTAGAAGAAATTCCAAAATACTGAATCTTAAGACAAATAAAGCTAAAAGAAATTATAGAGCCATGACAGTCAATTACTGTGGCAATTTCTCTACTCTTTCAACCAATAATGTACCACATGTACTTTAAAAACACTATATTCTTCTTAGAATTTATCATAAGTTATAATTCTAAATAAGCAGTGAAGAGATTAATTTTCAATAGGTGTGAAAGGGTGCAAGACTCACTGCCACGACATCTCCTGCTGGTTATCCAGGGAATTAGATTTCCAGCCTTTGGAGTGCCCTCTGTCAGCCAGTGTCTCACCTTTCGCTGGCCCCCATGTCCCTGCCAGACCCCAGTGCCCCTTTCTCTTGGGGGCTGCCCCTGGGGACCCTCTACTCATTATCCCCACCTCACTTCAGTATAAGGCTACTGCCAGTCACCATCTAGCCCCTGTTCACTGGGGCAGATGGCAGTGTACAAACTAGTCATCACAGGCAAGGGGGATTTGGACCTGCTGCCTCTGCCTACCCTTGGGCTGCCTCCTGCAACCCAAGTACGTATTTGGCCTTGCACAAGGCCGGCAGCCTGATGAGTTGCCAGGCAGGAGTTCCCCAGCTCTTCTTACCTTTCCCTAGCCCTGCTCCACCTCAGGTACCCTGGTATGCTCCCCAGCAGCCAGGCCCATCTCCTTCCACAGATAGAGGAGAGACTGAGCCTCTGGTTCACAGCCCTTTTATAAGGGCTACCTGAGGTAAGTTTGTGGCATGACCCCCAGCTGTGCCTGCTTCCCCAATCAGCCTGGGAGCTGCTTTCCCCAGCCATAGACCTCTCCTGTGCTGTTTTAAACCCTTCAGAGCAGGAATGGGTGACCACCTTACTACACACACACACACACCCAAAAAATCCCCACCCTTGGGGATAGGGGGCTTCTCAGCCTGGGCTCCCTAAAGTTTGCCCTTCAGGGCCGCATGCTTCCTTTCCAAGGCCTCCCACCCTCAGGCCATCTCCCGGGTCTGGGCCTTTGCCTTCCGCCATCCCAGCTCTGCAGCTTTGAGCCATGCCCGTAGGTCAGGGTCCCCCAGACCCTCCTCTGTCAGGGTCTGGGTTCCCACTGCTAACTTCTCTACCACCATCTGGGTCCCGGCCTCTTGTTGAGCTCACTTGGTCTGGGTCTCCTTCCCATTGACTGGCTCTATGATGGTCTGGGTCCCAAACTCTTGCAGGGTCCCCTCCGTCCCAATCACCACATCCGCCACCTGGTCTAGTGTTGCCCATCTCGGGCTTCCAGGCACTTTCTTTGGCTGCCCCCCAGCCCCATTTCCTGGAGGGGGCAGTGCTTCCTTATGTGGCCTCATTCCCAGCAGCAAAAGCAAGCTCAGCACCCCTTTTCTGCCTTGGGCCCATCTTGGTCCCATCCTTCCATCAGGGCAGACCTGGATCCTCTGCCCCAGGCCTAGGCACATCCACTGCCTGTGGCCTCGTTGCCCACAGGCCCAGCAAATCGACAACCGCCTGGGTTCCCTCACCCAGCAGACTATCTTTGGGATATGTCCCTGTCCCTCCTTCGGTTGAGGCACCCTGCACCCATCCCAGCAGGGGCAGTCCCATCTTAGATGTCCTTTCTGCCTGCAGGCATAACAAGCTTTGCGGTCCACCACCGACCTCCTGGTCCTGGTGCTCATCCGTCAGTCTCTCTCTGAAACTCCCTCCCCAGGAGTTTCACCAAGGCCTACTGCTCCTCTGCTAGCCAGCCCAACTATTCATGAAGGGCCCACTGCACCTCCCATAGTGCCTTTGGGTCCTCAGCCACCTTTCACTGGGGCACTGAGCTCTGTCCTCAACTAGGGGTAACCCCTGAGGCCTCTACAAAGTAAGCCCCAGTGTACCCAGGATCCATCATCCTGTTTCAAATGTCCAGGCAATAGTCCCACCATCCTTACCATGCCCCTTGTATCAGGGGCAGATCACATGGAGACCACATTCTCCACCACTCTGTAAAGGTGCAAGACTCACCACTGCAGTGCCTCCTGCTGGTCATCCAGGGAATTAGCTTTCCAGCCTCCAGAGCACCCTCTGTCAGCCAGTTTCTCACCTTTTGCTGGCCCCCATGTCCCTCCTGAACCCCAGTGCCCCTTTCTCTTGGGGGCTGCCCCCAGCAGTACCCCCACAATTTGTGTCTCCACACCCAGGGGAACTCCCACCCACTATCCCACCTCACCTCAGTATAAGGCTACTGCCAGTCACTATCTAGCCCTGTTCACTGGGGCAGACTGCAGTATACAAGCCACTCATCGCAGGCAGAGGGGATTTGGACCTGCTGCCTCTGCCTGCCCTTGGGCTGCTCCCTGCAAGCCCAGTATGTATTTGGGCTTGCACAGGGCCAGCAGCCTGGTAAGTTGCGAGGCAGGAGCTCCCCAGCTCCTCTTGCCTTTCCCCAGCCCTGCTCTACCTCAGGTACCCTGGTACACTCCCCAGCAACCAAGCCCATCTCCCTTCACAGCCCTTTTATGAGGGCTAGCTGAGGTCAGTTTGGGGCATGGCCCCCAGCTGTGCCTGCTTCCCCAGTCAGCCTGGGAGCTGCTTGCCCCAGCCACAGCCCCCTCCTGGGCTGTTTTAAACCCCTCAGGGCAGGAGTGGGTGACCACCCCGCTACAAGGTGGAAGAGTTTTGTGCCCAGATCTTTTCACTCCAGTTTATTGGCAATTTTAGGGTATTCATTCCTATTTCTGTATATTATTATTGCACATATGGTAGGTTGTTATAAATTGTTTTAAAATAGTAATAAGACTTGTTGTTTAAACATAGTATGGTACTTACATATACTCTGATATTTCCCCTCATATTTGTTGTATGAACATATTGTATGCAGTACAGTTATTTAAGAAATACGACTGTTATTTTTTTATGCATTCTAGTATAACTATTTCTGTCAACCTGATTCCTCTTCTTTGCTCTTTGCCACAACCTGGGTAAAATAAGGATCCCAGTGAATTCATCCCTTGTTCATGCAAGCATTTAATTCATCATCAGAACCTACAAAGAAAAAAAAACGAAAAGGAATTGAGGAGAATAAGTATCTGGTGTACCAAAAAGTGCAGCTTCAGTGTTGGCAAACAGAAGGCAGGGCGTCAGTATCTTTATGGCAATGCAGCAACACATACATGCATCCAATGCAATCACCATCTTGTTTGCAAAGTTCATCCATGCCAAATGTACATTTTTGTTTCTCTGATAGCATCTAACCTTTACAGGAAATGTCAGTCACCCTGCTTTCTGACAGTAATAAGTATTGAGCTCAATCAATGACGCATTGGTCAATGTAGTCAATTTTTTCTGGCACTGCATCATTACAAGATAAAGTTCATGGCATGTTGTAAGAGAGGTCGGTATTAGTGGCTGTTGAGTCTTATCCATATATTGCTAATTTGCAGTTTACAGCAGAAACATTTTGGTGAAAACAAAATAGATGCAATAGAGAATCCCCATTCAGGAAGCTGTGTGGCAAATTTACATTTTAATTATTAACCATCTAAGTCTAAATGAGTATTAGCAGCAAAGAATCCTGTGGCACCTTATAGACTAACAGACGTTTTGGAGCATGAGCTTTCGTGGGTGAATACCCACTTCATCTGACAAAGTGGGTATTCACCCACAAAAGCTCATGCTCCAAAACGTCTGTTAGTCTATAAGGTGCCACAGGATTCTTTGCTGCTTTTACAGATCCAGACTAACACGGCTACCCCTCTGATACTTAAATGAGTATTGTTCCCTTTAGGTATTTCAAATTGCTCTCATGCCATGACTTCATGACAGCTTTTTGCATTCACCAAGGCCAGACAGTGATAACTCAGCAACAGCATTTCTCCCCTTTAGTTGAAGGGAGGTTAGCAAACAAAAGCCGGTGAAAATCTGATGTGGGGCATAGATGGAGAACAGCAATTCCACTGCATGCTTTTCCTTCCACTAACCTTTGGAAAACCCTCGACATGTGAGCACAGAGTTGAAACTGCATAGGTTAGGGAAGACCACTAAGGAGTAGGTTGCTTTAAAGTTAAAGAGCAGCCATTGTAAAAGAGATGCTCACTTCCTAATTATTATTCTAATTATTTAGCGTGTGGCAGCTCACAAAATGCACAAGGGGCTTTCCAAATGCAGAGAAAGAAAGTCAAAGTTCTTAAGAAGTACAATATATATTAATACAGTCAAGTCATTTTCAATATGGGAAACCCTCCCAGGAGCTATTGCTGCTTCAACAACAAGCTTTCACCTCCTGCGCTTTCTCTGCCCTTTGAGGGATAGTGTGTAGGATGAATGCAAGAGCCAATGCCCATATGTTTCTGAAGGATATGTGATGCTAAGGAAAATGAGAGCAGGGCATACTGTGATATGCTCCTCCAGTATGTGAACATGAAGTTTAATTTTGAGCTCAGGTCAATGGTGACCGAAAATTGTTACTGTCCAATAGCTGTATGGTGGCCTGTGTGTTACAAAGTCTGGTGGCCTCTTCCAGTTTGCAATGGAGTGATGTCTACCCCTTATTTCATAAATTACCACCCCAAATGGTACTAATGATACCTCCTTAGTTGTCTCCCTAGAGATTCCAAAGATAGAGTTAGCATGGTAATTGAGCAATACTCTCACCAACAGAACTGGTCTCCATCATGTAAGGGCTGAGGCACATTGTTGGACTGCTGTGGTAAAGCTTGCATTGATAACGTGAATAAATATAGGACTTCAGGCTTGAGGGCAGCCAATCCTATGCCTCTCGCGAACAACAAACTCACATGAAAATTCAAAAGGAAGAAAGAAAGGAAAATACAGTGGACTTATTTTTTTCTATCATACAATGAAAGAAGAGATGTTCTTAATTGCAATTTTTTTAAAGTTGGACATAAAGCTTCAGTTATTCTTAAGGTTTTTCTTTGGCTAATGCTAGATACTCTTATAGAAAAGCATGTACTGTACCATTAAACCCAGACCTTGGTCTATTGCCTTGGTTTTTTAATTGAAAACAAAAGTCGGACATATTAATTTGTGGAAGTCTTCTACTGTTTGTTAGTATTACATGCTTTTATTGTAAGAAGAAAAACAAACAAACAAACAAAACCTCTATAACAGTTAGAATGAAATTAGAAAAACTACAAAGGTAAGTAAGTACAATATAAACTCATATTCACCGTATCATACAATATGTTACATTTATTCAATGCTCTATGTTGTAAGAAAACTAAGAGAGGGAAAGATGCCTCAAGGGAAACAAGCCATAAGAAAAGAGAGAAAGATGATACTCAGAACATAGCCTCATGTGTCAGAAACAAGAAGTACCACATGGAAGTATATAATTGTCATTAGACGGTGATTTCAGTCCATAATTGACTGCCACTTTTTCACTAGGCCATTTGGTAGATCACTCGATGTATAGCACCATGCCATAGTTATCACTGAGCCAGTGTATTCTAAAAAATAAAGACTAAGACACGGATTTGTAAAAGATTTAGGCTCCTGATTTAAATGGAAGATAAGTGCCTAAATACCTTTAAAATTTGACCCAGACTGGCATCCAGTGTGTGGAGTTCTTCCTTTCTTTTGTATGCATATTTCTTCAAGAATTGCTGTGTCACTGAGGCTCAGAGTTTTAAAAGTATCTTTAAAAGAAGTTTAAGTATTTAGGAGCCTAGGTCCTATCAACCGTCAATGAGATTTTGCCTCCTTAGTATCTAAATTATTTTTCAAAATGAGATGTGGGTGCCTAAATCAGTTAGGCACTGCAATGCTGAGCACAGCAACACCTAGATACTTATAAACGTCTGGCCCTCAATCCACTGTACTGATTACCTTTCCTTGGAGGTGTAGATGATTTCCAATATGCTGTGGTACCTGTTATTTTGCCACCAATAAGGCTCTCAGCAGCCAATATTTCTCTGCATCAGTAAGTGAGAGACTGGGGTCTGGTCTACACTGGGGTGGAGGGATCGATCTAAGTACACAACTTCAGCTACGTGAATAACGTAGCTGAAGTTGACATACCTAGATCCACTTACCGCAATGTCTTCACTACTGTGAGTCGACTGCTGCCACTCCCCCGTCGACTCTGCCTGCGCCTCTCTTGGTGGTGGAGTACAGGAGATGACGGAAGAGCGCTCGGGTCAATTTATCGTGTCTAGACTAGACTCAATAAATCGATCCCTGCTGGATCGATCACAGCCCGCCTATCAGGCGAGTAGTGTAGACATACCCTGGGATTGATAACTGGAATAAAAGAGAAGTACCTAATATTAATTTAAACCTAAAGTGAACCTTTCAGTTAAAACTTATTATTTTTGGTCTGCTGCATGTATGTAGGAGGGAAACACTGAATCCTCCATATCTCCAGCACTTCTCTCTATCTTTATCCTGAGATTTTCTGTAAAACTAATAGAAAATCTTACATTAATGCCCACTTTGGGTGTATCAGTTGCAGTCAAGTGAGTGTAAAAGAGGAATCTCATCATGAATTAGATGGAGACAGAGCCATTGAGGCTTTTTAAAAAAAAAAGTCCAGTTTTGTTCCACTTGTACCTCTACATCCCAAGTTTGTTTATTAGGAAGTACCACCATCTATGTTACCTTATAGACTAACAGACGTTTTGGAGCATGAGCTTTCGTGAGTGAATACCCACTTCATCAGATGCATCACCCATGATGTATTCACCCACGAAAGCTCATGCTCCAAAACATCTGTTAGTCTATAAGATGCCACAGGATTCTTTGCTGCTTTTACGGATACAGACTAACACGGCTACCCTCTGAAACTTGACATCTATGTTAGTATGCCCTTCCTTGGAGGTCATTTTTCTGCTGTAACTCCTCATGTGTCTTGGAAGTATTATGCTGATTTAAATGTGATATGGCTGGGCTGACGTAAATTATCCATTTCTTCCACATCACCTTACTTTGTTAGTTCTTACCACAAAACTTCAGGGATTTATTAATCTGCCGTCCTTCAGTCCACTTTGATTTTATTTATGTAATCAATGGCTAAAGCTTGCTAATTGCTTTACAGAACAAGTAGTTGTTCATAATCCAATTTAACATGCAACAAAGCATACTAGCATGAAACAGGAAAGCAAAAAATGAATATGGAAGGTACAATAATGAAGCAATTTCATTTTTATTTTGTGTTGTGCAGAAAATGTAGCCACATCTTAACAACAAGGAAATGAAACACAGGTGATAGAAGGGGATTTCTATCTAGATCCTCCCTTAAAGTTGACTGCATTGCAGTATTCCTGTTGTGATAATTGGGCCTACATATTTATAGTAACCAGTAATAACAAATGTTGATGGAAAGTAGGCCAACTTTCTTTCAATAATGAATGTTATAAACAGGTGCAAGAGAACCAGACGGAGACTAAATTAGTCCAAACAAACAAAAAAAAAGCCACGTTGATATGATTCAAGGACTGTGCTGCAATCATGGTTGGTAAAAACAGAAGATATGGTGGATACAAAATTGGTGTGGTGGATATTAGCCCTAATTGGTTGGAAAAATAATGAGGGAATGGGCTATTCCTATCACTCCCTTTTTGGGTCCTTAAAGAAAAAGGCTTTGGGAAGAAAAGAGGGAAGAAAAAAATGGAGGTTACTGAAGGAAGCGTCACCATCATGACTGCCATCACCTGGGATCCAAAGCCTTCATTATTCTAATCCTCAGACCAGACCAGACTAGAGAGAGGAATCTAGATCATATCACCACCTATACCAGCGCCAGTTGAATCCCAAACATCACCCGGGATGAAATGGGATCAGACTTTAGCCATAACAACAACTCCAGCCCTATCAGTTAACTTTTTTTCTTTTCCCCCCCAAAACCCACTTTTGGACATTAACAACAGCAACAACAAGAGATCCAGCCTATCTCAATTAATGTCTTCTCTTTTACTCAAAAGGATAGTTATCTTTGATACCATCTATGAGACTGTTAAGGGTTTTTCCCTTCTAAAACTTTCTCCAGCTAAAGAGGAAGGGAATAAGAAATGTTACATTTCAAATGTTTTAACTGTTTTTCTGTCTTTAACTGTAATGAGAGGTTGAAAGGGTGTTAATGGTGTGTTTGCCAGAGTCCTAAACAGTCTGTGATCTCTATATACTGAACCCTGGATCTTGCTTCATGGTTGACGGTGACTGGGTTATGTTAATGACTTTGGGCCCCATATTCCATCTAAATTAATACATCTGAACCTGCTTCCAACAGAATAAAAATTGTTCTGCTGACACTGTTAATTCTGAACAAAAAGTCAAACATTAAGGTTCATAATTTAAACAACTAAAGTAGAGAAGTTCAGGTCAAGGGCCATTATATGCTCTCTAGCTCACCCAGTTGAGTACTGCTGCTCTCTCAAGGTACTGATTATCAAAGATGCTGAGCAATCACATCCCTAATGGAAATCAGTGGTAGCAGCATTTCAATCTATGGGCTTCAACCTGCAAGGTGCCAAGCAATTTCCATTTTCCAGGAGTTGCTGCCACTGTATGTGCTTAGGATTTTCAAAGGTATTCATTCTAACTCTGTTCCCTTTACGGGAGTCTTATTGAAATGGGAGTAGAGTTAGGCCAATTCCTAATGCTCTGGGAAACCCCATCCTTAATGTTTGCTGCTGTCTTTAAGAAAGTATCAGAGTGGTAGCTGTGTTAGTCTGTATCAGCAAAAACAATGAGGAGTCCTTGTGGCACCCTTAGACTAGAGATTAACAAATGTATTTGGGCATAAGCTTTTGTGGACTAAAACCCACTTCATCAGATGCATGGAGTGAAACAATACAGTAAGCAGTTTTCATGTGCTGTAATATATATATACTGCTTACTGTATTTTTCACTCCATGCATCTGATGAAGTGGTGTTTAGCCCACAAAAGCTTATGCCCAAATACATTTGTTAGTCTCTAAGGTGCCACAAAGACTCCTCGTTGTTTTTGTTGATACAAACTAACATGGTTACCACTCTGATACTTTCGGCGAGCGGCTGCTTATCTAGTCTGTGAGGAAAAAAACAAACAGCCACTGTTTGCGTTCAGTGAGTGAGAGAGGAGTGGAGGAGGGAGGGGAGTCGGAACTTGCAAGGCACCTGCTGACACAGTGTCCGCGCTCCAAAAATCCACTGTCTCTCCCCCCATGCCCCCTGTCACGCTCCACCTCCCACAGTTTGAAAAGCATGTTGCAGCCACTTGAATGCTGGGATAGCTGCCCATAATGCATCGCTGCCAATGCCGCTGCAAACGCTGCAAATGTGTCCACGACAGTGCGCTGTCAGCTGTCAGTTTGGACAGACTGCAGTGCTTTCCCTACTCAGCTGTACAAAGACAGGTTTAACTCCCAGTGCTGTACAGCTGCAAGTGTAGCCATACCCATACACTAGATAGGAGCTGGCCTAATGTGACATTATTTCAGAGCAGACAACTATATGTATGTCTTGACAAAGCAGCCTTAAACTAAAAAAATTGTAGTTAAATATTGAAAGATGAAACAGGCTTTGCTTTCAATTTTTTTATTCATCAAACAAATTATATATTTTTTATCCTGTCAGAGTCTTTATTGTAAGCATTTTAAATAATTTTGAGATCTTAAAAATAAAAAGAAAACCACAAAGTATAAACTTTGATGCATTAAAGTCAAGGTTAATACTGGTTAATTCAGTGCTAATTACATAAATTTATATTAAGGCATTTCTCTTGCTGACAGGCTTAAATGTCGTTATAATTAGGTGTAAGACAGGACCGGCTGTTAGAAATTAAGGTTAAATAGGACCTTCCTGACTGGATAGGACTGGGTCAATTACTAGGTTAAAGAGAGCCCATCATGTCACTTTGGAGAGGGAAGGAGGGGATTATCAACATAGAAGATATATTTTGATTGCTATTTCTATAACCTTTAGAAACATTACTGGAAGTCCTGCGTGCAAAATGAAGGGAGAGCATATTCCAGTGTTCCACTTTACCATTGACAGATGCCTTTTGTTTAAAGTACTGCAGACAATGATTATTCATATGGTGCTAAATTCTGCTGCCACTGTAAAGAAAGAAAGCAGACTCTATTATATGTTTAAACTGATACATAGTGGTGAGGTTTTGGCTTAGATTTCAGTAAAGGAATATATAATCTAAACTGAAAGTGTGGTACAAAGAAAGAAAGAAACTGTTCAAGAGGGGCTTTATCTTGTCCCCTAATATATATATGGGAAAATATAACGGTAAGTTCTAGATACTCTGGTGATGGGTGATTTAGAAAAATAGGGATAGAATGTTTGATCCATTGCAGCATTTCTGTGCTGCCCAGGCAGCATAAAGGGGCTGTATAGATAGTAAAACCAGCAACCCTGCAAAAAAAAAACAAACAAAAACCAAAACCTGAGTTTGCACAAATCTATCAGAATGGCTCTACAGTCAGATGCTTGTCTGGCTGGTTGTTGTTCACATGCCTCAGGGGACAGAAAGAAATTTTCCCCCAAGTCAGATTGACAGTAACCTTGGGGAGTTCTCTCTCCTCTGCAGCATGAGGTGAGGGTCACTTGCCAGGATTGTCTGGGTATATCTTGCTTAAGCAATTCTCTGCCATTGTAGAGGCCTTGGGCACTGGTGCACTTCGGTCCCTGCTATTTGCTTCCTGTGGCACATAATAATCTAATCTTCTGTGGGCTGTAATACTGTGGTTTGATTTCAGTTGTTGGGTTTAGTGTGTGGGTGCTGGGTGATATTGGTGGCCTGTGATAGGAGGTCAGACTAGGTAACCTGGTGGTCCCTTCTGGCCTTAAACTTTGTGACTCTTTGACAGTGTTTGGTACCTTTCCTCACTTAGCAGTCCCCAGTGCAGTGGATGTGCTGGGGACATATTGGGGTCATACAGGCGGTTACATATACATGTTACTTATAGGTACATAGGGAAGCTTACACTGTCACTACTCATGTTGTACAGCACCAGTTCTGTGAATAAGATGATAGATCAAGTTCAGTCTCAAAGGCTATCAGTTCAGTATCTTTCAGCACAAAATTCGCTCAATAAAAAGTGTCTTTGTGTTAGGACTGATATTCTGAACACAACTGGAGCTTATGAATATACTCAGGTGAAATAGTAACAAAAAAAAAGTGCTAGTTTTTCACAGCTTAATATAGAGCTTTTAAAGTCTTTTTCTACCATCAGCTAGAAGAAGTCATCAGAGAGCAATGTAAGATTACTCATTGCTTATGGGCGCAGCATATTGCAATGATGGTATCATTAGCCCTTGAGGGACTCAGAACGTAGGCTCTGGTTCTGAATCTAGACTCCTGCATTCCAGCAGTTTGCTCTGCACATGTTGATGGAAGGAAGAGTACTTTTAAGGTCAGGAACAGGTTCCACATTCAAAATTATTATTCGTTTGGCCAATGTAATGGAGATTTAACATGGGGAAGAGTAAAATAATCCTGAGACGAATATATATTGTTATATTGCACTTTATTTTGTAGAATTAAGACTTTGCCAAAGGTTGTGATCAGGTGATTAGGGACAGGATTCTTGTAAATTGGTAATTATCAATAATAGCTCATTCAGATACCTTGATGTCTTATATTCCAAGGTTGCTAAGAAAATGTGGATGACCTCTTACTTTCATCACTATTGGTTCCAGTGCTATTTTAAATAAAAGTAGTAGGAAAAGATTTAGTTGGGGATTGGTCCTGCTTTGAGCAGGGGGTTGGACTAGATGATCTCCTGAGGTCCCTTCCAACCCTGATATTCTATGATTCTATGATTCTGTGATAGCCTTAACTTGAACTTGTCCTCAGTAGGGGGGGATTATATTTTAATTGTTACAGCTCAAGTGATTGGTTGTGCAGTATTGAAATGTATTTGAAAAGGGCCTGGCAGAAACTTCTTTAATGTTAAAAGAACTTGTGGTTACTGCTTAGCTCTATCATATTCCTTCTTGGTTTACTATTCGTGAATTTGGTGTGATGTATTAGCTAGGTAACTTTTTTATGTCTCCAAATGAATTTCCTCCCTCACTAAGCCAATCTGGTGAGAGTTCATTAGGGCTGCTAGGAATTTACACCCTGTTCTAGATATGTATAGTCAAGATGGGTTGCAAGCTTGTCACCTGAACATGATTATATAATATTTTTCTTAATTTGACTACATTTGGGGCAGAAGCCATGGATGAATAAATATCAATCTTTGTTTTCTTTATTCCCATATCAGAGACATTGAAAGATGGCTTATACATTCAGAATAGTTATTACTGTTTAGAGTTAACAAGACCTCACTTTCTTATTAAAGCCGCTATTATGCCTTATTTTAAATTACTTACCTCACTAAAGAAACCACCTCCATCTTTAACTACTATTGGGCTGTCAGCAAAACATATTTGATACATTGAAATCATCTTTTTATAAGTCTCTACCATCTCATGCTGGAAGAATGGTTTCCATATTGTCAAAGTGAACCTAACAAACCAACACTAGCAAATTCACAATTTGCGTTGTCCAGGCATCTTGCCAAAAATTTATTTTCTTGGCAACAGCCCCCCAAAATGAAATAGACATATTGGTTCCAAGATTCACATCGTACTTTTACAAGATGAGAGAGTGATGGAACCCCACAAAAACATGCTAAGTGATTTCTTTAGTATCACAGTGGAGGTGGAACTCATTAATTACACTCATATATAAGGAGATTGAGAACAGGGAGCTGAGACAGAGAGGTCTTTGTCCAGGAACTCTAGGAATAAACAAGTTTAGGAAGAGCGCATAATCTGAGGTTTCCAAGTTTGTTGGTGTTATTTGTGTTACCAGTGAAGCCAAACCCCAGAAGAGAGAGTGAGTTTGGATTAAACAGAGTACTTACAGCTTCAGAACAGAGTGGGAACTCCGATCTGCCACGCAACACTGTATAGGATGCTTTCTCAAACATAATGCAAAACTTAATTTATCACCCTTGAAAGACAAAGTTGTCAGCTTTGATAATAAACTTAATTTTATTAGCAGTTACTACAGTTATCTTAATAATTATCTGAATACAAGATTGCCCCATCTGGAGAAAAAATGGCATGAAAAACTTTGCCTAACTTTCTCCTGTGAGCAGGGCTAGGATTTGGCATGTCTTACTAACAACCTTATCAGGCTGCCTCCCTCTTAAATAGATACTGCAATACTCTGTGAAATAAATAGACTCTGCAAAATGTTAGCAGCATCAGTACAGTCTGACAGCCCTATCACATTCACTCTGGCCTTGTGACCAAATTATTCTCTCTTCTGCTCACAAGTCTGTAATCCTTCTTCCCAGGCTTTGAACTGTTATATGGCACTTTTGACCAAACTGTGAATATAAGGCATAGCTAAAGACAACCCTATTGCTGTTTGCCTTAGAATATTACTCCTAATAGTGAATATCCTATTTAAAAAAAAAAATCTCTGACCTGGTTTGGATCAGGAAAGACCAATTTAAAGGTCTGCAAATCTCATCCTGCAGTTTGTCAAAGGCTCTAATAGACAGTGAGCAACTTTAAGCTCCAAAGTATGAGGCCAACTATGGAGAATACTGGCCACTCAATACGTTGTAATCCTAGAGGCTAAAAGAAAAGCCCTGTCTTCTCTGTTAAACAAAGGTGTGTTTTTGCCTCAGGGTAACTAACTTGCTTGAGCTAAAAAGGTAAAAGCAGTGGAGACAAAGCACTTTAGATATAAATGAGGTCAGTCACTGGTGGGAGTATAGTCTTGTTTAACCTTACTGTCAGTGGGAGTTAGGCACCTAAATACGTTTGAAGATCTGGGCCTAAGGGCTTTGTCTAGCTGCATAAATCAGTATGAGATTCCAACACCGAAACATGAGTTACCTTAACTTTTTAAGCTTATCCATAATAATTTAGTAATAAAACATTAACTCAACGCACTAGAGGTTAATTGCAAGTCTTTGGTTCAGCCATCTAACTGGATCAAATGTACAATGATCTTCCTGACACGAAGATTCCCATGTTCTTGGTGAGAACATTGCATGCCCTTTTTTTTATCTTATGTCAAATTAAAACAGAGAACTGCAAGTAGTAATCTAACTCCTTTTTGAATAGGCTTTAGATTATTTAGGTAGTTGAGAAATGTGTTGTTAATCATAATGCAAATAGGGCTTCCTAAAAAGTTTCTGATTAATATATCTGCCACATAGTTCTAAAATATCCATAACCTTAACCCTAACTCAAATTTATGCGCTTATATCCTACTCTTTCTCACCTCAACTTCTTTAAAAACAGTAATTAAAACTAAAATTAAGTTAAGTGCTGTCTTAACAATTCTGAAAAGTGAAGAGTAAAATCTACCTGTGCTACCATTGTGTGTGATACAAAAGCAATGAGTTTTTTTTAAATATGGACACTGATTTAAGAGCTAACTACTGTAATGCTCCAAACTGATTCCTTTCTTCTCCCTCACTAGGATTTTGAAACAAATCAAGGAGATCCCATTCCAGGATTTATGAAAAACCAGTGTTGGCTTTAATCATGTATCGTATATACAGTCACCAGTTCATCCAGGGATTCTTTTCACACCCACCCAAACCAAAAAGCTATAATGCTCTCAAAAGCCCAGTCTTTACTGTTTTGTCATCTGGTTTTCTTCTCATCTATCTCCCAGTTAGAAGTGTACTTCTCTGTTTTGATATTATACTGCTGGGTATATTAAAACTAACTTGGCAAACAGATGTCTGCACAACCTTCAAGTGGATATTGGAGTGGAGGGCAACTAAGACCATGAACAGGTGAAAGGGGTTTACTTTAGAATGCTCTGTTGAAGCCAGGCAGGAAGTGGCTGGCTGCTCGTTGGGTACAAAAGCTTGAGGGGAATGGGATCTGCCCAGAGACTGAGAAGGTGCAGTGTGTGTTTTAACTTGACATGAGACCTTGGAAAACCAAGGCAGGCCCTGCACAAAACAGTTTCATTTTAGTTTAGAACTTGACGTGTCCTAATCCTAAATGTTAAATACATCTGACCAAATAAATTAGTTATTTGCATTAATATTGAGTATCAGAATATTCATTCCAGCATAACCGCAATCTGGAGCAAAATAACTGCCAGATCAAAGCAAAATCTGGGCTAAACAATCAGACTAACATGGCTATCACTCTCAATCTTCTGGGGGCAATTCCTTTTCTCCTTGCTCAGACAGTCTGTGTAACTGAGGTCAGCAGAGCTTGGCCTTTTGACTCAAAAATACAAAATAACTCTCAAGTGTTCATTCATAAATGGCCATTGCTCACACTCCATACATTCTTTGCTAGCATGTCACCTTTTCAAAATTAAGATGAATCTGAAGAGTTCAAATTAATTGAGAGAGATTCTCTCAATTCTGGTTTTATCTATTGGCTTATAAAATACAGATGATGAATAGAATCAAAACATGCATTTATAATAGGTATACTGTGGCAGCTGGATAGATGTGTCTTTGCCTTTATTTTTCTTTGTGAAGCACACCCATTGCTCTGATGCTTTCATATATAATGACAGTATAAAATTCAGTTTGCAGCTTCCTAACCGAGGAGGACCTCAGCCATGCATAAAATTAGCAGTCTGCATTTAAAAAAATCAAAATAAAAAAATCAAAGCCACTGAAGCTCATTCTGCACACACACGCATGGAAGCTAGAAATTGCACAGAAAAATCAATATATTGTCCCACCACTGTAACATCTGATATAATAACTGAATTTATTGAGTACACTCCCTGAATTTTAAGCATAGTAAATGAGTATTGTTTATTGTTTTAAAACCAGGGTAAATCTCCAGCAACTCCTCCTAGCCCTCCCTCCTCCAAAACAAAACGATAAAGATGTAGCTGTGTCTAGGTCTCTGTTTCTGCTTTCAGTATTTGCATTGATTATTGACAAACTTTTTGAAGCGTCCACTTCTTTTGGAGGCCTCAATTTTTATGTGCTCACCTAGGCCTTGATTCTCAGGTGTACACAGCTTCCTCCTTTCCAAATAAAGACAATGGGAGTGGCACACACTCAGTACTTCTGAAAATCAACCCCCCCGTAGCTGTTGGAACTAGGTGTACAGAGAGTGCTGCCACAGCCCCTGGCTTGAAGTGATTACCATATCCAGGGTTTACAGTTTGGTTCAAAGGCTCTCAGCAGCCCCACTATACAAATTGTTCCAGCACCCCTGGAACCCTCTGTAAATTATAGTAGAACTTTGGGGTTCTAAACCTGGGTCAGATACTAGATTCTTTTGTAGCCTTTGGGAAGTTACTTCTTCTCCACCTCTGTTTCTCCCTCTGTAAAATAGAGAAAGTGGGTATAATTGTTGGTTAAATTTGAGGAGCAAACAACAGAACACAGGCGTGTTGCCGGCACAAAGTGCCCGAGGCCAGGCAACGGGGGGGCGGGGTCCGTCGCCCGGTGTGCCGCCCCAATAAACACAGCAGGGTGGAGAAGCAAACCAAGTTTATTTGAGATCTCAAAGCGGTGCATGGAGACTGACGCCTCAAATCAAGCACACCTAAAACAAGCAGTCTGTTCCTTTATATCCCATGAGAACTTTTCTTGCTGACTAGCAATCCCCCGTTTCCCCTCCCTCTTCTGTCCGGCTGCAGCATTTTCTTCTCACACACTTCTTTGTCTTTCCCCTCCCTCTCCCCCTTTCTGCTGCAGAGACATGTATGCTGTATCTAAAAGCGGCCTTGAAACTTGCTTCAATTTAGCTCCAGTGTGTTACAGCAGGGAACTGGCTGTTACAATCAGAAAACTAACTGCTGACAGTACATTTTACAGCTCTTAACATATTAGGTTACACTAGGTTACACAAAGTGTTGAACATGGAGGAACAATGGTTCACTGAGGCCTGCAACAGGAGGGCTTCATTAACACTTGTGGTCTACTACCCTCCCGAGTTACCTAGGGTTATACCTGGTGACACCAACAGGCGGTATGGGTGGAATGAAGTAAGTCTCTGTGCTGATTTGATCCTTCAGCGTAAATTAATGCAGCCTAAGGAATGCTTTAATTGACATGGGCTAGCAGTGCTCCACAGAGCAATTACAGCAATGGGGATCACCAAAGAAGAGGGGGAGCCAGCCTCACCACCTGTGCCAGCTGCAGGGAATGTGAATGCCTTAGGGCTTGTCTACATCACAAAGTTGCAGCGCTGGTGAGGGGGTTACAGCGCTGCAACTTAGGAGGTGTACACATCTGCAGGGCATCGCCAGCGCTGCAACTCCCTGTTTGCAGCGCTGGCCGTACTCCCGTTTTGTCTCGGGTGTAGAGGATCCAGCGCTGGTGATCCAGCGCTGGTAATCAAGTGTAGACACTTACCAGCGCTTTTCTTGACCTCCGTGGAATAAGCAGGTATCGCAGCATACCTGAGGAAGCCTCTCTGGTAATCAAGCAGGTCTCCTTCCCCGGTTTGCTCTCGCGTTCCCCGAACCCCCGAGCAAGCAGGTCTCCTTCCCTGCGGTTTGCAGGGGGGGTTCGGGGAACGCGAGAGCAAACCGCGGGGAAGCAGGTCTCCTTCCCCGGTTTGCTCTCGCGTTCCCCGAACCCCCGTGCAAGCAGGTCTCCTTCCCCGGTTTGCTCTCGCGTTCCCCGAACCCCCGTGCAAGCAGGTCTCCTTCCCTGCGGTTTGTAGGGGGGTTCGGGGAGCGCGAGAGCAAACCGCGGGGAAGCAGGTCTCCTTTCCCGGTTTGCTCTCGCGTTCCCCGAACCCCCATGCAAGCAGGTCTCCTTCCCTGCGGTTTGCTCTTGCGTTCCCCGAACCCCCATGCAAGCAGGTCTCCTTCCCTGCGGTTTGCAGGGGGGTTCGGGGAACGCGAGAGCAAACCGCGGGGAAGCAGGTCTCCTTTCCCGGTTTGCTCTCGCGTTCCCCGAACCCCCCTTGAAGCCGCCCAACAGCGCTGCAGTGTGGCCACATCTAACACCACTTGCAGCGCTGGTTGCTGTAAGTGTGGCCACTCTGCAGCGCTGGCCCTATACAGCTGTACTAATACAGCTGTAACAACCAGCGCTGCAAAATTGTAGATGTAGACATACCCTTAGGAGTTGTGATGAGCAATTCTTCTCCAGCAAAGGATCCACCTAAATTGGAGTCCTCCTCTTTTAGCTGATTATATCAGCTTTTTAGAGAGGCTTTGCAGGCCCAATGTAATGCAGAGTGGCCAGAGTGGAGTCCAAGATTGTGCAAGTAATCCTTACCTAATTGCTTGTGGTGTGAAGCTCAGTTAATTTTCACATGGCACTTTAAAGATGAAAAGCATTATCTGAGTGTTAAGGTTATGATTTTATTTCTTAATAAGAAAGATATTTGTGATTGTATATTTATTTTCACAGAAGTCATGTGTAGCACTTAAGGTCAAAATGCTGGCATGCGTAATCACATATATAAAAAGTGGGATGATGTTTAGAAAAATAATCACCTAATGTCATCTCAGTAACACTGATTAGCTAAAGTAATAGATTTCACACTGAAGTCTTTATCCCAGGAAATGTGTCTGGTTAGTGGATAAAAATAATTAAATAAAACAGAACAAATATCTTAGCACCATTCTACACCAGCTTTAAAAATAACCACGGGGATCCTAATAATCTTATGAAAGAGAGAGAACAACTGCTAGCTTGATTTTGGTACCCATCAATTTGGTCCATTTAACTAAGATTTGATTGGAACATTCTTTCAGGCAGAAGACCTGACCACAAGAGTCATCCCTGAATTGAAGTTGCCTTTTCAATATCTTCTTAGTTTGGTGCTAGCTTCAATATTAGTTTTACTGTAGATTTTCTGTAGACTAATTGTTTGAACTCTGGGAAATGCTTTGTCCCTTCATGAGTATTTAGTCATATTTCTATGTAAGCACACCGTCTTAAAAAAAGGGGGTGGGTGGAAGAGCACAGAGGGAAGCCTTCTGTAACCATAAATCAGTGATTCTCAAACTTTTGAACTGGTGACCCCTTTCACATAGCAAGTCTTTTAGTGTGACCCCCCCTTATAAATTAAAAACCATTTTTAATATACTTAACACCATTATAAATGCTGGAGGAAAAGCAGGGTTTGGGGTGGAGGCTGACAGCTTGCAATAACCTTGTGAAACCCTGAGGGGTCCCTACCCCCAATTTGAGAACCCCTACCATAAATCAATATGCACAAAAGAATCTGACACTGTTTGCAAATTTGTAACTTCTCTGTCTGATTTTCTATGCTGAAGCTATTTCCACTGCCTAGTCCAGGAATCCTGCTCAATTATGATAAAAAAAAAAAAACAGCAAAAAAAACCACCTGTCTGGCACAGTGTGTCCCAACAAGCCAAGAATGAGAATTCCCCATGTAGATCATCTTCATTACAGAAAAATGTGGATGGATTACAGTTTGGTTCCAAGTTAGAGTTGCAGTATTTTAATTTAAATTAGAACATAAAAAAGAGATGCAAACTACCATACTTGGCCATCTAGAATAATTCTACAGAAAAGATGAAATACATAATGAAGATTTTGTCTATGTAAATAGAAAGCATTTTTCAATCAAGTCTGTAGTATACTATGCTACTTTCTAAAGAATTCATGTTTTCACTATTATTCGCATCTGTTTGCTCTGACTGTAACGTGACCTTGTTGCGGCATGGTTTAAAACAAAGTGCTGGACAAGCAATGGGTGTAAATTGGAATAACTCCTTTGACCTCAATGCAAATACTCTGTTGTACATCAACGGGTGGGGGGTGGGGGTGGGAGAGCTAATCTGGCCCATACTTTTAAAATTAAGGATATAATTTTATATATTTTTCTAGAAGTGTCACAAGAAGTTTCTTAAACATATAAATGTCTCTGTACACCATCTTTTAAAAACCTGTTTTAAATATGAAGAAGTGAAATACTAGATCTTCTTAACATTTGCCCAGTCGCTATTTGTAATCATTGTGGCTTACTCTCAGCACTTGTTCCTCTGGCAAAAGTCTCACTGAATAACTTCAGCCAGTTCTGAATAAGGAGTGCTGAACAGGGCCCATTATGATTAGACAAGTACTCTGAAAAAGATTTACGAATGATAAATTGAACAGTTGCAGTATTTACCTTGTACTTTATCTTGTATGTCAAGAATGCCAATGAGTTTCTGGGTCTCCTGAAGAGTATTCATAATGTGAAGTATATCTTCTTCTTAGGACTTTTCTTGAAGGCAGTTTCTTTTCTAATTCTAACTGTCATTCTCTAAAAGTAAAAAACTAATTCTTAAAAATGAAATGAAAAAGTTCTTTAAAGCAAAGCTTTTCTGTCAGTGCAATGGAAGAGGAGGAAGTCTTCTGAGAATTCACAGGAAATACAGTGGATAAAAGATTAAAAAGCTAGCAACCTTACAAACAAGTAAAAGGTCAAAAATGCACAGACACTGAATAATTTAGGGTGCCCTCTTTCCTCCTTTGATTGGTTTTGTGGTATGTGTCATCTGTGGAGCCCAACTAGTGGAAAAAAGGATAGAATCATGACCTCCTGAGCCATAGTATAAAATCAGAATACAAACAACCAAATGTAGACAGTGTTTCATCTATTTCAGTGGCAGCAAATGAGAGTGCTCAGTGCTCCTACCCATCACAAAATATTCTAACCATACTTTTCAAGGCGTTAGACAGGAAGAAGGAAAAAGAAATGTGACTCAGCGGGCTAGCTGGTTGCCATTTTAAACCTGTATTCTTATGCTGGAATGCATAGTTGGGTTCCTAATCTTAAATCAGACACTTCTAATACTTTGATTTTACTAAATTTGCATGATAATTGGTTTCCTCTATGGAGCATGAAGTGGAGGACATTACGTATCAGTTGGGAGCATAACTTAGCCCTAGGCAGCCACTGGATAAGTGGTTAGCAGTGACAATGATTCACCCTAGGGAATCCTGTACAGGGTGTCACCTAATGGCTGCAGCACAAAGGAGCCACACAAGGAGACTGATAGGAAATAAGAGGCATACAATTAGGGAATACAAAGGAAAAAAATTACTTTGAAACCTGGTAGGGGTCCACCACTGGTGACTGCTCAGAGGCAGATGAAAAATACCTAGGTCAGAATCAAGTCATCTCAGTACCACATGTTCTATAGATAATGAGACCATTCTCAGTAAATCAATCAGTGCAAAACTGACTGTTTCAAATGTCAGAACTGTCAAGGACAGTTGGTACTCAGCTGCTGACAACGTTGGCTTTGTGTTACTTAGACGTAATCTATCAATTACATTTGAAGTCTCCAAAAAAAAAGATTATCTTGGTTTTAAGAGACAGTATTTGAATCAATACAGTTTTGGATCTTTTAGTAAAAGAGTGACATAGGTTGATTCAAGTTTACAAGTTGTAGACAATTGTCCATTAAAGCAATTACATTAACACATCAGGCTGGTTAGAAATCGATATCTGTGCACGTGCACAGTATTTGCATATTTTTCCACAAGCCTTAAAAAAAATCCCTTCACCAAAGCTTTCAGTTCTTCTTCGAGTGATTGCTCATATCCATTCCAGTTAGTTAGGTGTGCGCGCTGTGCGTGCACGCTCGTTGGCAGATTTTTACCCTAGCACCCCCGGTGGGTCAGCAGGGTCACCCCCTGGCATGGTGCCGCTATGGCGCTGGATATATACCCCTGCTGACCCGACTGCTCCTCAGTTCCTTCTTACCGCCCATGTCGGTCGTTGGAACAGTGGAGCGCGGCTTAGCTGTCCTCCACTTCCCTAGCTTCTCCTTGTTCACTTGATCTCTTGTTGTATATAATTAACCTAGTCTATAGTGTAATTAGTTTTATACTTCTTAGTTAGTTAGTGTACATAGTTTAGCGAGGTTCGGGCATTAGCCCTTCCCCGCACCCGGTGCCAGGGCCCATGCCCGGTTCACCAGGATTTAAACCGTGCTCGGCCTGTAAGAAGCTGATGCCCACGAGCGATCCCCATGACTCTTGCCTAAAGTGCCTGGGGGAATCGCACACCTCCGATAAGTGCTGCATTTGTAAGGCCTTTAAGCCGCGGACAGAAAAGGAGAGGGACTTTCGCTTAAAGACTCTCCTTATGGAGGCAGCCCTGAACCCTCCGTCCTCAGCACCGAGCGCTGACAGCGCTCCTCCAGCACTGGACCGCGCCGGCTCCGCCAAGACACCTCGGCACTGGCCTTCTCCGGCACAGGGACCTGATCAAAGACTCTCAGCTCCCACCACGCCAGCGACGTAGACTCATTCGGATCGCCCGGCACCTACTCCTGCTGCGGCACCGACGACTGTGGTACCGTCGACTCCGGTCCCAAGAGGGCCGTTGAGTCCGGTCCTTGAGAGCTCCCCGCTGAAGCCTGTGGTTGAGCTTATGGTCCCTTCCACACCGGAGACATTCGCCTCAGCCAGGGACCTTATTGCGATGACTGAGTCTGTCCTGCCTCAACCCCCGGCACCTCCGGTGCAGGTACTGCATTCCAGAGGCAAGCCAGCCGCTGTAAGACCTCCTTCGCTAGACTCAGCAAGCCGGCACTGATCTCGATCCAGGTCCCGGCACCACTCGAGGTCCCACGGATGGTCCCAGTCGAGACGCCGCTCGCAGTCCCGGCACCGCTCACCTAGGCGGTACCGGTCGTACTCGCGGCACCGATCCACCTCTCGTCCTGCCCGGTACTCTCGGTATCACTCCGGCTCTAGACACTGCTCCCGGCACCGAGACTCACGCAGCCGGTCCTGCTGCAGGCCGTCGAGATCCAGGTCTACCTCCCGGCACCATGCTGGATGCAGGTCCCGGTCTCTTTCTCGGCACCACTATGGCTCCCGGTACGGATCCCCGACACCGAGGAGATCTCCTGCGACGAGAGCGAAGGACTTATACCAGCCTTGTTCTGCTTCCCCCGGCCGTCCTGGCACCCGTCCATGTCCTCTCAGGTGGACAGTGCATACACCCCGAACACCAATGTGCCTGCTGCATTGTTTCAGGAGCCCAACCTCAAGATCATGGGCCGCAGCAGTGGGGTTTCTGGATGCCTTGGGCGTACCATCAGGCCCAAGGATCTCACCCAGGTCCATTGCGTTCGGCCACCTCAGAACACCGGGTGCCGGAAGCCACGATCACCCGCCCTCCTCCTCCCCCTATGGAGGAAGGGTTGACCCAGCCTCAGGATTCCCAACTCCCCGGGGAGACGGAGACGATCCACCAGGCAGAATCCTCATGAGACCCGCTGGTTCCAGGTCTTTCCTCTTCATCCTCCACTGACGAGGCTGTAGCTGGAACCTCTTCTATCGGTCCTCCACTGATTGACCTCAGGGCCCACCAAGACCTCCTCAGGTATGTTGCACAAAATATGAACTTGCAAGCTGAGGAGGTCCCGGAGGTACAGGACCCAGTGGTGGACATTTTGTCATCAGATGCCCCCATTAGAGTGGCTCTTCCCTTCATTAGGACCATACAGGCCAACGCCACTACGATCTGGCAGTCTCCGGCCTCTGTCCCACCGGCGGCGTGAGGAGTAGAGCGTAAATATATGGTGCCCTCCAAGGGCTATGAATATCTCTATGTCCATCCTCCGCCCAGTCAGTCAACGAGAGGGAACACCATGGCCAGCAGGCGCCAGCCCCTAAATCAAAGGGGCGAGACGCATGGACTTGCTAGGGCACAAAGTCTATTCGGCAGGGGCTCTTCAACTCCACGTGTCCAACCAGCAAGCTCTCCTTAGCCGCTATAGTTATAACACCTGGGCGGCAGCGGATAAATTAAAGGAGTTGCTTCCGCAAGACTCCTGGCAAGAGTTCTCGACCATCCTCAACGAAGGAAAGAAGGTGGCAAGAACTTCCCTCCAGGCTTCTCTGGACGCCGCAGACTCATCTGCCAGGACCCTAGCCTCAGGAGTGACTATGCGGTGTATCTCGTGGCTGCAGGTCTCCGACCTCCCCCCGGAGCTCCAACATACAATTCAGGACCTTCCTTTTGAGGGGCAAGGGCTGTTCTCTGATAAAACTGACCCTAGGCTGCAAAGCCTAAAAGATAACAGGGTCATTATGCGCTCGTTGGGCATGCACACACCAGTGACACAGCGCAGGCCCTTCCGACCCCAGCCGCACCACCCTTACCGTCAGCCCCGGCAGAGGCAAGACTTCGCCAGGAGGCGAGGCAGAACCGGTCGCCGCAGACAATCGGGCAACCAAGTGAGCCAGAACCTGGGCTCCTGCATGCCCTCCTCCGGGCCAAAACCTTCCTTTGGAAGGTGCACCCAAGGGCGTTGTACCACTTTTTTTAAAGGATCCATCCTCTCCTTTCTCCAACCATCTCTCCTTCTTCCTCCCTGCGTGGTCCCAGCTAACGTCAGATCGCTGGGTCCTATGCACGCTGGAATTTGGATACCACCTCCAATTTATTTCAAACCCCCCCTCCACCCCCCTTCCTTGTCCCTCTTCAGGGACCCCTCTCACGAGCAACTCCGCCTCCAGGAGGTGCAAACGCTCCTCACCAAAGGAGCCATAGAGGAGGTTCCGGAGCACAAGCAGGGCAAGGGGTTTTACTCCTGATACTTCCTAATCCCCAAGGCAAAGGGGGTTCTCAGACCTATCCTCGATCTGCGGGAACTCAGCAGATACATGGTAGTAAAGTTGAAGTTCCGTATGGTATCCCTGGAGACCATTATCCCATCCCTGGATCCTGGAGACTGGTACGCCGCCCTCGACATGAAAAATGCATACTTCCACATAGCCATCTTCCCACCTCACAGGAGGTTCCTCTGGTTCGTAGCCAACCGCCAACATTTTCAGTTCGCAGTCCTCCCGTTCGGCCTCTCTACAGCCCCAAGAGTATTCACCAAATGCATGGCTGTAGTCGCCGCCCACCTCCGTCGCAGTCGGATACACGTATTTCCGTATCTGGACAACTGGCTCATCCGAGGGACCTCCGAAGCATGAGTCCTCCATCACGTCTGCATTGTCAAGGACCTTTTCCTACATCTAGGCCTACTGATCAATGTGGACAAATCGACTCTGATCCCCACTCAGAGGATAGAATTTATTGGCGCCACCCTGGACTCCAGTCTTGCCAGAGCCTGTCTCCCGTTGCCACGGTTCCAGACTATGGTGGCTATCATCGAGAGGCTGCAAGAGGCGCCATTGACTTCGGTGCACACTTGCCTCGCTCTCCTGGGACACATGGTGGCCTGTACCTTTGTAACGAAATACGCCAGACTGCGCCTCCGGCCTCTCCAATCCTGGCTCAGCTCTCGATACCAACCAGCCAGGGATTCTATGGACATGGTCGTCACCATTCCCCCGACCGTCCTAGACTCCTTAAAGTGGTGGCTGGATCCCTCCATGGTGTGTGCAGGCCTCCCATTTCATCCACCCTAGCCCTCGGCATCCCTAACAACGGACACGTCATCCCTGGGTTGGGGAGCTCACCTCGGGCACCTACGTACCCAGGGCCTTTGGTCACCTCAAGAGCTGAGCCTCCATATCAACGTCCGGGAGCTGAGAGCGGTCCGCCTCGCTTGCCAGATGTTCCAGCAGCACGTACAGGGCCGCTGTGTGTCAGTATTCACCGACAACACAATGACCATGCACTATATAAACAAGCAGGGCAGCACGAGATCCTCACCTCTGTGTCTAGAGGCCTTATGACTGTGGGACTTTTGCATAGCCCACTCTATACACCTCATTGCGTCCTTTCTCCCAGGAGTTCGGAACACACTGGCGGATCGCCTCAGCAGATCCTTCCTTTCCCACGAATGGTCACTTCGCCCGGACGTTGCCCTTTCGCTCTTCCGGAGGTGGGGGTTTCCCCAGATAGACCTCTTCGCGTCACATGGGAACAGGAAATGCCAGATGTTCTGCTCCTTTCAAGGCCTCTCACCGGGTTCAGTGGCGGATGCCTTCCTTATACCGTGGACGACACACCTGCTCTACGCCTTTCCACTGTTTCCACTTGTCCACAGGGTCCTACTGAAAGTATGCAGGGACAAAGCCCGCTTAATCATGATAGCTCCAGCGTGGCCTCGGCAACACTGGTACATCATGTTGCTAGACCTGTCCATAGTCGAACTGGTCCCTCTGCCTCTTCACCTGGACCTTGACACTCAGGACCATGGCAAACTGCGTCACCCGGACCTTCAGCTTCTCTACCTCACGGCATGGCTCCTGAGTGGCTGATCCAGGCTGAGCTGCGTTGCTCCGCCCCAGTGCGACAGGTGCTCCTGGGTAGCCAGAAGCCTTCCACTAGAGCAACATATTTGGCCAAGTGGAAGTGTTTCACGTGCTGGTGTGGGGAGCAGAGCTTCCTTCCCACCGATGTCTCCATCCCCACCATCTTGGATTACTTGTGGTCTCTCAAACAACAGGGCCTAGCGGTATCATCTTTGAGGGTCCATTTGGTGGCCATCTCTACCTTCCACCCAGGGGAACATGGCCGCTCGGTCTTCTCACACCCGATGGTGTCTAGATTCCTTAAGGGCGTAGAGTGCCTCTACCCCCAGGTACGCCACCCTACCCCAACATGGGACCTTAACCTGGTTCTTACCAGACTCATGTCCGCCCCATTCGAGCCGTTAGCAACTTGCTCCCTTCTCTATCTCTCATGGAAAACCGCTTTCCTGGTCGCCATCACTTCAGCGAGGCGAGTCTCCGAGCTTCGGGCCCTCACGGTGGACCCCCCATATACTGTATTCCACAGGGACAAGGTGCAGTTGCGACCACATCCGGCCTTCCTCCCCAAGGTGGTATCAGCCTTCCATGTTAACCAGGAGATCTTCCTACCTGTCTTCTTCCCAAAGCCACATTTGTCTCGCAGGGAGCAGCAGCTGCACTCCCTAGACGTCCGTAGAGCACTCACTTTTTATATCGCGCGAACAAAACCATTCTGCAGGACCCCCCAACTCTTTGTTGTGGTGGTCGAGTGTATCAAGGGCCTACCAGTTTCCTTGCAGAGGATTTCCTCTTGGGTGACATTGTGCATCCGCACCTGTTACGACTTGGCTCAGGTTCCATCGGGCCACATCACTGCGCACTCTACCAGGGCTCAGGCCTCAACGGCTGCTTTCCTCTCATGTACCCATTCATGAGATTTGTCGTGCAGCTACCTGGTCCTCGGTCCATACCTTCGCCTCCCACTATGCCCTGGTTCAGCAGTCTAGAGATGACGCAGCCTTCGGCTCCGCAGTCTTACATTCTGCGACATCTCACTCCAACCCCACCACCTAGGTAAGGCTTGGGAATCACCTAACTGGAATGGATATGAGCAATCACTCGAAGAAGAAAAGACGGTTACTCACCTTTGTAACTGTTGTTCTTCAAGATGTGTTGCTCATATCCATTCCAAACCCGCCCTCCTTCCCCGGAGTAGCCGGCAAGAAGGAACTGAGGAGCGGTCGGGTCAGCAGGGGTATATATCCAGCGCCATAGCGGTGCCACGCCAGGGGGTGACCCTGCTGACCCACTGGGGTTGCTAGGGTAAAAATCTTCCGACGAGCGTGCATGCGCAGTGTGCATACCTAACTAACTGGAATGGATATGAGCAACACATCTCAAAGAACAACAGTTACAAAGGTGAGTAACCGTCTTTTATTGCTGTTTACAATGCACTGTAAATTCCATGCCTAGGATTCTTGGAGATAGATACCTTAGAAAAAAATACTACAAGGAAAGAAAATTAAAAATAAGTTACAGGACGAAAAGACTGCCAGACCCTTATTAAAATAACTCTCATGTACACACCCAGGGAATGAACTTGTACATTCCATGAAAGCAACTTGATTAAGTATGACTAGTCCTTACTTAGCTTTCAGGTAGATTTCAAGCACATCATTAGGGTGATGTTAGCTTATTGCAGATTTACTTAGTTACATTCAACAATCATGATGGACTATTTTGATTCCTTTAGTCCTTTGCAGAGTAAGTGTAAAGTAACACTAATTAAAAGCTTTTCTACTGAATAATCCATGTACATCACCCTCCAAAGTTTAGCTTCAGGGGCCCACGTTGACAAAAACACATTATATTCCTTTCGCTTAATTTCATTAGTGGGACTCCTCTTTGACTTTGAGGTAACATACAGATTTTCCTCCAGAGCATGTTAGAGCACAGAACGATTAGCAGAGCATTAGAAGTAACCACAGCCTGGGAATCATGTGAGTGAGCCCTATGGCAGTGTGTGAGTTCCAGGGCAATTTGTAGATGTTCTGTTCAATGGTGTATAAAATAGGGATGCACTGTATTGTACTTGAGGCACTTTCTCTGGAGCTCCAGCCAAGTCCCTGATATGCTAAATAATTCAAGCTTATGTTTTGCTGTTTAGTAAGTAATATATTCAATTGAAAACAAAAGGACATCAACTTAAAAGAGGGAAGTTTGCTCTTTTTTTGAGTGCAAGCCTGTTGATCAGAAAGAAAAAAAAAATAAAGAGAGAGAAGACCTGATTCTCTTCCCATTTATATCACTGAAAATCAGGAGTTGCTCCACTGAAGTTATGCAGGTGTAAAGCCAGTGTAAGCAAGAGGAGAATTAGGGCAGGAAGTTTACCAGTGTGAAATACTAAGAGGCAGGGGACTGCAGTGGGGAAAAAATTGGTATTCTATCATGAAACCTAGCTTCCTGCAATAACGAGCACATAGCAGAGGTCAAGCAGAAAGCAATACAGTTGAGTTCAATACACCATTCACCCCTTCTCGTACAAGAGCACATATAAACAAAAGGGAATACGAGCAGTGTTTCCAAATATTTCTTTTTATCCTTTTAGCTCCCTCCTCCTGTTCCCATTTTGCTTCCTTTTCTGTCAATAATCAGGAATTGTCATTTGGAACCCATTTGCAGTCAAATTATGTAGACTCTTTTGTTGCGTTTCATTCCATCATTAACACATCTTGTCAGGCAGTATACCCATTTAACATACTCCAGTCTCTCTCTCTTTCTACTTTGCTAAAACTTTTCAGCTCCCCTCCCTCCACCTTTTCCATAAAGCAGTCCAGCTGTGTAACCACACAACACACTGTATCACATTATTGTAATTGTGTTGAATCGTACTTGCTCATGTTCTTAGGCCTGATTCTGCACATGCAAATGTAACTCTATGCATGCATGTAAACCCACTGAGTTCACTAGGACTACTCATGCAAGTAATATTACTCTCATGCATAAGTATTTGCAGGCCTAAGCACATGAATAGGTAGAAGACAGCACTAAACACTACAGGCCTTAGACAGTAAGCTTTTCAGGTCTGAGATCTGTTCTTTGCCTGGCACAATTTGTCAGGTGCACATCACCCTATTCAGCTATAAATGAGGTTTCTGTTTTGGGGATTTATTTAATTGGAAGGGAGTGGTTATTTTTAGCAATTGTTGAGTTTTATGTAGTCCAAAATCGGGGTTGGCCTGGGAGAGTGTTGGGTTGGCGCTTTTCTCTCTATATATACTGTAATAAGTAATGCATGTGATACACATTATTCATTACAGTAGTATATGTAATGTTCCCTAGTGAGCTTTAATGTAGTACTGTTTCAAGCAACACTACACTAAACCGTACAAGGGAACCTGTAGTGCACACCAGCAGGGTCTTCATGGACCAATTAATGTGCAACATGTTAGTGTGCTTGATAAATCACATATCCTCATATCTCAGCACTGATCCATACAAACCTGGATGCAAAAGATACTGGAAACAACAATACTTCGCGATCCTTTTATGAAGGACGCTCTTTCTGCTTTATGCCATGTTTACCATTCTTTGAGATGGGAGGAATGTCATTACTAATGGCACTCTGTAAGTCAGGAAGACATTTTACAGAGTCTCAGCTTCAGACACTGACAAACAGGAGATTGGAAATGACTTGTATTTGGAAGTCCAGGCACAGTGCCAGCCTTCCATCTGCTTCTCTTTGGTATTCAACCAAAACTTTCTACATTTGTCATTGGACCACATATCTCCCCTGATTTTTATTCTTCGTTTTTAAATCCAGGCCATGTATCACAGCACATGCTTCAAGCATTTGATCTGTTCTATCCATCACTCCCATATGTAGTACTGTAATCTGCTACACATGTATTGCCAGTTTGTTTTGTCTGTGGCTTGAACTCACATGGGAACTCTCATTTGTGTTCTCATTGTGGTTGTGAGGAAGTACACAGCCTTTTTATCAATTTATTTTACTGCCAGCAGTTCCTTCCAGTGCACAGCACCAAGTCTCCCCAGGCACCCGCTTTTTTGCAATCAGTTCTTCTGAGTAGCCTTTTTTAAAAAAAAAGGTTGTTCTTATGGAATCACATGCTGCTATATCAAAATAACAATGTCCTAAATAAAAGGATACCTACATAGAAACTCTCCAAATTCAAGTGGCATCCACAACAGTAGGAAAGATGTAGAAAATACTGAAACTTTGCAAAGGAAAATCATGGTCCCACACTAATATTTCTTTTTAAAATGATATTTGAGTTCAGAAAGGGAATCTACCAGCTTTTTAAGTGTATCATGTTTATCCAAAAAAAATCTGTGCAGCTTTTTGAGTTGCCATACTAATGAGAGTATAATCCTATCCACAAAAGTGATATGGCAGAGGTATTTACATAAGCACAAATTTATTATAGATAGGAGTAGCAAGTGGCACAGTGTGAAGTGATTCCCTGAGTATGCTAACAGAAACCGGAGAACTGCCAGCGTAATAGATGCTTTCAGTAGAGATGCAGAGATGTCTGTACTCTCTATATAGAGGTATTGGAGCAGGCAGATAGCCAGATGAATACAAAGAAATAGAGGTGGGGTGTGTGTGTGTGTGTGTGTGTGTGTGTGTGTGTGTGTGTGTGTGTGTGTGTGTGTGTGTGATCCAAGGACCCCTTGATGCCAACTGGTAGAGGGCACAGGGAAGCGTAAGGGTTACAGGAATCCCCTTGGTATGATATCTGCATACTGGTCCACCAAAGAATATCATGTAAGATCTCTAATGAAAGCCTGTGTCACAATGGCCATCATACTTATTGGAAGATGTTTGTGCAGATAATATGTGAAGTTATGTATATATACTAAACATTATGTTCTCTATGTCTGGGAGTTAAAAAAGGTCACCAAAAAGTGATTCGCATAGTCCTATCAGGCATGAGGAAGAGGCTTATCTCCCTCTGGTTGGTCATGTGCAAATTGTATGCTTTACAATGGACTCCCATTTACAGTCTGAACAAAATGCTAATCAATAGACAGCAGGGGCTGCAGGAAAAAAAAAAACAAAAAAACACAGGGTTATCCAGTTTAGGAGTAAGACAATGAACTTTTAAAACTCTGCCTGGAGTGCAGATGAACCCCCAGGTATTCCTTCAATCTATGAGGACAAGCCATCAGCAGACTTCATCTAATGACAAGGGATCTCAGCCAAACTAGTTGAAAACACTGGGAAAGGGACTTGGCGATGGGTAGCGTTAGCATAGGCAGGGGAAGGCTGTGCCTCCCCAAACAGCATGGCATAACCCCACCCACACCCCATCCCCAGGCCACCTCTTGCCTACTTCCAGTTCCCTTGCCTTCTTGCTCTTTTGTGACCGAAAGGTTGGGGCAGGCAGGCTGGGGATAGTGCGCACAAGGCCAGGGGCTGATGCTGCGCCACCCACTCGTACGTCCACCCGGTGCTCTCGGGGTGGGGGCGCTCTGGCCACGCTGCCTGCCCAGCACTCCAGGGTTGGGGCTGGGGGCACTTCAGTGATGCCACCCACTCAGTGCTCGGGTGCTGGGAGTGGTGGCGCTCAGTTGCACCATCTGGGGCTAGGGGTGCACAGGGGGGCTGGCAGCCATGGGGTGGGGTGCTGCAGGCTCCAACGGAGGGAAGAGGAGCAGAAGGGGAGGGGAGAGATGGGGCCTTGGGCAGAGGGGGAGGGGCCTAGGGCTAGCCTCCCACAAGGCACGTTCACCCCCCGCCCATGGACTTGGGGTAAGCTATCTTGTAGGAGATAGGGGAATGTCCTATGAGTTAAGTTTAGGCTCTAGAAAATTTTGTGATTTTGGTTTATATGTAGCCATTTGTTCCCAATATTCTTACTTTCTATCACTCCAATCTCTGTTCTTCGATAATCTTATTCTTGTTTTCACTACATATAAGTGCTGTGTGTTAAGCAGAGTGGTGATCCTGAGTTGAATCCTACAAGCTGCAGTGTAGCATTCCTTTGGGAGTAGAAATCTGTGAGCTCTGTTAGTGTTCAGTGAAACAGGAGCTGGACCTTCCAGAGGGATGCTTTGCTCAGAGGACTCATTTTGTGCCTATCACTCACCTGTGCAGAAAGAATGAGGCCTGTGGAGGCCTGGAAGGCAATGCCTGTGTTGCCAGAGGCTCCTGGTTTCAGGAAGCTGATCCATCATAGGCACAGCCAAGACTCCCCCATGCTAAGGGCAGATGGCAGTGAGCTGCCTCACAATCCTGGGTACCCATGGGAAGCATCACAAAATTGTTGTTTTTTCCTGCCACTTTTTCCATTCAAACAGTGGGATACTAACATTTAGAAAATATACAGTACAATACAGTTGTATTTTATTCTTATGGAGTGTAGTAAGGTTGAAGCTAGTTTTCTTTTGTGAGCCAACCATTGTAATTCTGCATTTTGGATGTGCTTAGTCATTATAGTGATGGATGCTAAGTAAGAAACCGGATAAATAACAAACTCTCCAAACTTGCCCCCCAAATAAACCTAAATTCCTGAACTTCCCCCCAAATAAACCTAATTTCACATGCTGCATCTCACGCTGAAGTAGAAGGACTTGGGGGAGAAGTTTGGTAAAAATTAGACAAATAATTATGGCTGTATGGAAATGTACCTGTAATTTACCAATTAAAATTATTCTGACGATGCTCTTTTGGCTCATCATATCCCCCAAACTATGTGGTCTACAAAGGGTCCCTGCACCAGCCCTGGGATGGGAAAGGAGAGAAGGGACCAGGTGCAATGGAATTACTGGAGTGCACAATGGTGGAGTGGATTTCATCCTAAAGTATCTAGCATCCAGCTCATACAGGACTTTTAAGATCAGTATTCTCACCTTTAATTGCACCCAGGAAGCAAGTGCAGGGAATGGAGTATAATATTCTCCCTCTGCACAGCCCACTAAACAGTCAGGCTGCCACCACAACAGCTGAAGCACCAGAGTAGCTTCCAGGGGAAGTCTCCTGTGGTGCATATTGCAGCAATCGAATCTGGAGGTGCCACAGGTGTTGATAATGGAGTCATAGTCGATAGCCAAGAGACATTTGCAATTGTTGCACCAAATGGAGGTAAGAAGAGGCACTGAAGTCACCCAAGATTGCAGGAAGGCTGGGAAAACCTACTCAACAATGAAGACAAGCATAATCCTCATGACCCTATGATTCTCTCTTCATACCCTTCACTAAAACCATCTCTATGTAATGAAAGCTCCTAACTCAGTTGGGCAATGGGAAAGCAAAAGCAGTGAAGCACTGCACCTCTTATGTGTGTGTAAAAAAGGAGACAGAACTGTATTAGAATTTGTATTGACCACAGCACAAGCCATATTGCTTCATTCGTTAACTTCCTGACTCTTGTTCAGCTGTACTCGAGCAACCAAATTAGATTCTCTGCCATCGAGGCCAAAGTTTCATACACACCACTCTGTTCTAAATCACTAACTGCACCTATGGGAGGCTCTTTGCCTATACATAGGTTGACCTCCGTTTTGGAAGTCTTTTCTCCAAACACACACACAGAGTCTCTCAGTTCTTGGTGAAGAGAATGAACTGGAAGCAGATGCCATGGAATTCATACGAAAAAAGAGAGAGAGAAAGAATGAAAGAAAATCAAAAACAAAAGGGAGAAAGGGGGAGAGAGATTACAAATGCTGGTGCATAGTGTGCACAGCCTACCCATGCTTCAGTTAGACAGCGGTAAACTGAAAATAGAAAAGAAAAGGAGGGAAAAAATCTTTACTCCTTGGTGGTTCTCCGAGACAAGAGGCATTTCATGCTCCTTTCACACAGTGAGAATTGTGTGTTAGACTCATTATACTGATAGTGTCTAAACAGTGTTAACAAAAAGTTGTACAAAATCTGTGCATAGCATCACACATACTTTATCAGTCACCCACTCTGCTCATTTATATAACTGTGCTAAGCATTTCTTCAGAAAATTGTACTGATTTTTTTTAAGGAGCACATTAGTACCCAGGAGAATTTAAAGCATACATATTTATTGTCTGGGAATGTTCATAACAGCAATACAGACCACTGCTATCTTCTCCATATACTTTGCAAGTGAGAGAAAAGAGAAAGCAAGAAAGGGAAGGGAGATATCCGACCAAAAAAACCTATAGTGGAGGAAAGATACAAAGCACATTATATGTCCTTGGAGGTTGCTATGAAGTTTGACAAACACTTCCAGATTTGAGTAAAAGAAATTATAGTTCTCTTTCCTCCATCTCTTTTTTTTTCATAGTTGGTCCCTGGGCTTACCAGATTTTATTATATACAGTGTTGTTATAGCAATGTCAGTCTCACAATATCACCCACCTTGTCTCTCAGATTTTGTTAGCCCGTTCAGTAATGCCCCAGTACTACAAGTGGATTCAAACGGACAAACAAATGAGTTTCAGACTCTTCCTATGCGGGGTCGGGGCCTAAATAGTTAGCTTGATATGCCTTCCTAATTTCTCAGGATTCTTATTCTGGGAAATATTAATAAATATGGCACCTCTTTTGTAACATGTGTGGCTGTAATTATGTAAGACTTTGGCTTTCAGAATTTCTGTGGAGGAAGATAATTGAGTGTTGAGATCCAGGGTCTTAGCAATAACACCCCCTCCCCCAAAAATGGCATTATCTTAAATAATATGCATGAAACCTAAGTACATTTACAGAAAACTAAACTTTGGAGGATAGTTTGGGTGGCATGAACAGTATTAATGTAAAAGGCCAGTCTGACACATCTTAAAGTGGTCTGATTTTCAGAAGCAGGGTTCTCAGCACTTTTTTTAAGTTATCTCAAGTTTGGCACCCCAAAATTGAGGACCCTAAAATAATTAGGTACTTGAAAATCTTGGCCCTTGCAAATAAAAATAACCATAAACAAGGGTGTTATAAATATTGTAGACAAACTGCTGTGGTTAAACAAATGTTTTACTTTCCTTCATTAGTATTAGTTTGTCATCAACTAGTGGGTCCACTTAACTCAGCCCTCATAAGTAATAATCAGCATGCATGAAAATATAATATCATTTCAGTAATAATAGAGCTTGCAATTATTACATAGCTCTTTTCCCCAGAGTCTCTCAATTACTTTACAAGAAAAAAGCCTCATAATACCCATTTATTATTATGCCCGTCCTACAGTTGCGGAAACTAAGGCACAAAGATGGTATTTTGTTTAAGTGGTTCATTGATTTTGAAAGTATACATTTCTGAGTGCCCAACTAAGAGACCTGGAGCCTGATTTTCAGAGGTGCTGAACAATAACAACTCTAGCAGAAAGCCAGTGGATTCTGTGGATACTGAACAACTGAAAAATCGGAACCAACCACTCTCAAGTTAGGCACCCAAAAACAGAGGCACTTAAAATCAGTGACCACTTCTGAAAATATTAAGCACTTTGCCCAGCGTGACACAGCAAGTCAGAGGCATAGGCAGCAATAGAAGCCAGGAGTCCTTGATCTTACTAGTATGCCCTAACCCAGGGATTAGCAACCTTTGGCACGCGACCCACCAGGGCAAGCACCTGGCAGGCCGGGCCGGTTTGTTTACATGCCACGTCTGCAGGTTTAGCTGATTGTGGCTTCCACTGGCAGTGGTTCGCCGTCCCAGGCCAATGGACCTCCATTGGCCTGGAGCAGTGAACAGCAGCCAGTGGGAGCCACGTTTGGCCGAACCTGCAGACGCGGAAGGTAAATAAACCAACCTGGCCACCCTGGTGGGCTGCATGCCAAAGGTTGCCAATATCTGCCCTAACCTAAAGGAAACGAGCCAAAGCGTTCTGAATTTATACATAAGAACATAAGAATGGCCATACTGAGTCAGACAAATGGTCAGTCTAGCCCAGCGACAGTGGCCAATGCAAGTGCTTCAGAGGGAATGAACAGAACAGGCAATCATCAAGTGGTCCATCCCTGCTAATCCACTGCCAGCTTCTGGCAGTCAGAGGCTTAAGGACACCAAAAGCATGGGGTTGCATCCCTGACTATCATGGATAATACCCGTTGATGGACCTATCCTGCGTGAACTTATCTAATTCCTTTTTGAACTGCTGTGTTATGTGAAGGAGTAAATAACACTTCTTAATTCACTTTCTCCACATCATTCATGATTTTATAGGTCTCTTATCAGATCCCCCCCTTAGTCATCTCTTTTCCATGCTGAAAAATCCCAGTCTTATTAATCTCTCTTTATACAACAATTGAGCTATATAAATGTTGAACTAAAAAAACCTGTGTGCACTCCCCAATAACATGATCTTCCTAGTAGCATGGATAGTGAATAGTAAACTTGCCTTTAAAGTTCTGTGCTATCCAAAGACTTTGTACTAATTACGGACAGTACCTGGCTGATGCTTTGAGTACTGCTTCTCCCACTATGCATGTAAAAGGCGATTGAGTGATTATCTTGGGATTTTGTTAAATGTACGACCCACTTGAACTTGGTTCTTGTGGTTTATGTTATCTTAAAAAACCTTCAGTCAAAATACAGCTCTGTATCATACAGTCGGATATTAATCATTCATCATATATAGCACCTAACAAAGGTAGGCTGCTTACTACGGGGGAGAAGAGTACAGGGCTGGGATAAATTCACCAGCCAAAGGAACAAACAAATTATAGAACAGGTAAGTCATCAAACAAATCTGCCCTCTAAACATAGTATAAATGCAAATTTCAATCATGAAGTAAGGAGCTATATAAGGAGTTTACATTTTTTGAAATGTATTTTTTTCAGCTCAGAATGTCCAAATTTGGACACCTTCATTTGGCAGTCTAACATTGAATAGGACAACATTGGGAAGTACTGCCATCTCTATGGCTAAGCTGGATTTGGATGAATCAGAGTAGCCAATCCAGCTACCTCCGGGGTACGGAATGGAGTGTACAGCAAGCCAGCTGCAGTGAGGAAATGCTACAGTTGGAGTGTGGTGTATTTTATAAAAGAGCTCATAGAAACTTCTGTTTCGAAATCCACAACTACATACAACTAGCATGGTTCAGGGTTTCATTACAAACTTGAATCTCAGCTCAGGTTCATCAGAAGGGTCACTGAGTTTTGTGAATAAACCTGATGCCAGATTTGAGTGAACCCAGGGGTAATGTTGAGGGTTTATCTCTGGTTTCACAACTCATAGTTTTTCTGGGTTTCTATATAAAATACGGCATTTTTTGCTGTGTTTTATTTTAAGAGTTTATAGTTTTTAGTTTGGTCTAAGATCAAGTGAACTGAAACAAAAGCCATGTGAACTGAAACTGTTGAGTTTAGTCTGTATAGGGCTAGATTTTCAGAAATACAGAGAACTCACAAGCTCCTGCTGGAATACATGGAAGCTACAGTTGCTTATAGGGTGACCAGACAGCGAGTGTGAAAAATTGGGATGGGGGGTAATAGGAGCCTATATAAGAAAAAGACCCAAAAATCGGGACTGTCCCTATAAAATCGGGACACCACAGGTGTTCAGCACTTCTGAAAATGAGGCACACACATATTGATAAAATAGACCTTTTGCTATTGGATACGTAAGTCATCTGTTAGCTAAAAGTTACATCTGTTTAGATTACATTTGATATCATTCACTTAGATGTTCCAAAGTGTTGGGTTTTGTTTTTGTAAATATAATTATGTCACAGGAGACTACACAAGAACCATGCAGAATGTTCCTATCATACATGTGATCTGACACCCAAGTCTTGGTGCTAAGGGCCTGGTCCAAAGCTCCTTAAGGTCAGTCAGCTTCAGTGGACTTTGGATCTGGGGGCAGATCCTTGTAAACATCTAGATTCTGATACAGGATTGGTGCCCTAGTCAGTACTCTAACCAAGATTCTCCAGTTCAGGAAAGCACTTAAAGATGTGCTTAAATCCCATTGACTTCAATGGAATTTAAGCATGTGCTTGAAGTTATATGTTTAAGTGCTTTCCTGAATTGAGGTGCTTTCCTGAACTGAAGCCCTAGTCTCATATCCTGCACTCATGAACTCTTGAAGATTTCTCCCTGACCAAAACCATAACAACATTTTTCCCATCATGGTTGCAAATATTTGACTAGATCTTGAGTCTAACCTATAGTGCAGTAGGACAGACCTTTCTATGCGTTTTGGAAAATCCTGTGCTGCATATGCATGCAAGAGCAGGGAAGTGATACTTCTGAGACAGAGCAATGAGCACCAACCTGTCTCTTCATAGAGTAGAGCCCTTGATACTTTAAATCAATTTAGAGGGTGCAAAATTTATGTGATGTAGGGCTGCCAATTTTGATTGCACATATTCCTGGATGTTTTATCACATGACATACTCTTTAATTAAAGATTAATCTTTAATTCCTGGAGACTCCAGGACAGTCCTGGAGGGTGGGCAACCCTAATGAGACATCACAAACTATCAGAAAATATTAATAAGAATTTTCTCACTCAGAAAACCTTGTGTCACTGATTACTTTTACTTTGGGTTCCTGGTGGGTTCATCTTATTTCTCCTTTTCAGACAATCTCTTCTGGAATTACAGTCTGACTCTTTCAAAGGATATGTTAATCCTGAACTGTCAACATAAACTGGCATTGAGGCAACCTTTGTGAATATTTTTAGCTTGTTCTAATTAAATATTATGTAATTAGGAGCAGAGAAGCTGTAAGCACATTCCGTTATCAAGGAAAACATTTATATGAGAAGCATAGTTAATTGTGCTGTATATCAGAAACTTTGTATTTAAATTTAGTCAACTATGGACATCTTCATTAAATGAACTCTGATCTAACTGGTAGGAGGGGTATTATGGTATTATGTTACATATGGTATGTCTGAATTAGGTGTGTTTCTTTTTTGTGTGGCAAAAGTCTTTTAAATGGAAATTACTTAATATTTTCTGGAATTTTTTTTGAGTTTCTAATTGTTTATTCTTGAGATTCAGAAGGAACCTTGAGTTCTCGTTCAGTACAGATAAACTGAAAAATAAAGAGCAACTTCTTATTTTTCTATCTATTTGGTCTTGTAACAAGTCCCACCGAGTATTTTGTCAGTACTTATGATTCCGCTGTGTAAAATATACCTTAAAAATTAAATTCTTTAGAAAACTGTTTGAAAATATTTCTTGCAAACCTAAACCATGTGGTAAACAATAGAATTTCTCTAGGAAAAATCCTCAAATAATTCTATGAATAATATAAATGAACCACATACAATACAACAGTATGAAGCACTTGAATGTACCTAGTAGCTATCTTTAACCGTCAGTTCTAACACCTAGTGCCTGCCAACTCTCATAATGAAATTGTCAGTGCTTTAGATATTTAAACATTTGGGATTTATTTTTTGTTTCTTACTGATTATATCAGAAATACATTATCCAGTATATCAACAGTTAAAATGGAATAATCCCCAAAGAGATGTTAATAACCACCTAAACCATCCTGTATTTCTGAAGAGTGATATGGGATTAGAAATGAGATTTGAGGAGCTAGCCCAGTTTGTTAATAAACTGATCAGAAATTATTAAAACTCTTGTAGTCTTAAGGCTGTAGGAAAGAGGCTGATCGCAGGGGAGAGGTACACAGGCTCAAGGGTTCAGACACTAGTGTGATGAGTGCAGTATAAGAATCTGTGTTGGGGCCTGATCCAGATCCTATTGAAATCAATGGCAGTTTTCCCAGTGAGTTCAGTGGGCTTTGAATCAGAGCCTAGAAGATAACAGAAGTCATACCCAAGATTGAAGTATGCATGAAATCTGATTTTGGTATGCTGGTTATATGAAAGGGCTAACTCATGCTACCATAGAATGACATTAGGAAAATATTGTGCTTTAGCCAATCTATTTCTATTTTCTTTCAAACTTTGGCCCTGTCTTCTTATCTTGTGCAAGACAGTCTCCTTTTATTGCCTTCCCTCTCCAAGATCGTGCAGAATTGCCCAGATGGGAGAATTTGGGTCCTAATTTATGCAAGTGAGATTATTTAAACTCCTTGCTCATATGAATTAAAGTAAAGATTATAGATCTGACCACAGCACTCAGTCCCTATCACTCAGAACACTTTTGCTGTATGCTATCTGCATCAGATTTCAGCTATTTTTGAAGCTTGTCCTTTGGAAATAGCAATTTACCATGTGGCCTACAAAAATGAGCACAATTACATATCTTATTTTGTTCAGTGAATGCATATCAGTTTGCAAACTACGATACAGAGTAACCAGCTGAAAAGCATGGCAATCATACTTGGATTGTAGGAACTTACTTCATGGGATCTGGAAAATGATCTAAATATGTCTGCATAGGAAAAGTGCCAAGTTTCACAAAGGAAAATAAAATTCCCACAAAAACACATCAGGTTGCCTCTTCTCTCTAGTGTCTTCCTAGGACCATTCTGATCCAGAATGTTCAGGTCATGATACTGTACATCCAGCAAAATGCACCGGTATTGTGAAAAGTATGCATATGTATCATAAATCCATCCACATTTTTTCAAATAATGGGCCTGCCTTGTTTAGACATTTATACTGTGCTGAACGGTTGCAAACCCTAGTAGTATTGTATATACACTTCATGCCAACTTTGTGCAGGGACGAAAAAGGTGCAATGCAGTGGAGAATCAGGCCCAAGATGATAGCCTTTGAAAGCAGAAGCACTTTACTTCCAACAGTTCATTTGAAATGGGTAAATGTATTTAAAGTATTTGAAATCTATATTAATTAGTGGTTAATTTCTATTCTTACCCAATGTCAGATACCTCATTCTCAGTAGAGATATGCCAGTCTCCCCCAGTCACCTGACAGATTGGAGTCAGTACCTGTCATTCTGTCATAGGAGCAATAAATTGTTACACATTAGGCACTTCAGGATTCAGTAGAAGGATTGTTGCATTTTTATTTCTTTGTTTACACTTGTGCTTCTGTTCCTTCAGGAAAGAAATGTTTAAAATAGTACTTTTCCTTAGTATAGAACACTGATCTATTTAAAGGGAAAATTGACTATAAAATGTTAATGTATCCAGACTAGCCACAGATCTGTTGAAGGTGGCATAACATTTTTCTTACTTTGTGGTACATTTGTTGCTGATTAGGACTTTTTCTTCTCAGTTTCTTCACCTGGAAAAGGCCATCTAAAAAGGAGATTTTTCCAGCTCAAGTCTGTTTAACAACAATCATTTTTTCCTAAACACTTACCTGTTTAGAACTAAAAAAGCACTTTAGGCAACATTTTAATCACAGTAATCCTGTCTGAAATTCTTGATTGACTTGGGAGGGGGGGAGGAGAGGAGAAGAAGATTGCTAAAGATAAGATGTGCTGGCTATTTTAAAGGACAGCCTCAATGTGATTTTTCCCCTCTGCGTTCACCCAACTCCATTTCCCCCTTCGATCCAAAACCAAAAACCAGATGGCACAAGATTACTACACTGAAATTTTCTACTTATCTCTTGAAAATAAAAGATCAGTTGATTGTAATCAACATTGTTTATTTCACTGCTTGACTTCTTAAATACCTTCGGCTGGATTATGAGCTTGTCTGTGGATAATCAGGGAGGGCCAAGAATTGCCTATTTTGAAAATCCTCTCTAAACAGTTGGGGCAGGAATCTGTGCCTTGCAAAGCTGATGCTAGCTTTAGTTCCTGATTAGTGCCATTTGAAAAGGTTCAGAAATTAACTGGTCAGACAGTAATCAGAAAGCAGAGGCAGACAGAGAAAGGGGGGGCAGCGTGTTTAGTGACTGTGCTTTGCCATTATTAGCCTGATAGTGGAGAATTGGCTACATCCTTTAGGGATGACAAGGATTTTAACAGGAGAAAAGACTGAAATACTGTTGTCTAGTATACATAATGCTTAAAAAATATTTTGTGGTGCTTGGGTAACTACGCATAGTGTGGTGAAGGATGTTCCTGGTATACAGGGCCAAATAGTGGTCAGCCATCACTTCAGTGGGACTCCTCAGATGCTTAAAGTTAAGCACATGCTTAAATGCTTTTCTGGATCAGAACCAGAATACTCAACACCATGCCAGATTGCGTCCTGTACATTAAATATGTCAGGCGCCCAAAGCCTGCCAAGCATGCAGGGAGAAGGGCAAGTTTTCAGCCTCATGCTCTCCTGAATCTAGGGTTTGTTCTCTGTTTAATCCTGAAGGCATTTCCCATCCCAATGACACAATTGTTCTGGCTCTGTGCTTCTCCACACTAGCTATAAGAGCTCTCTGGCCATGCAGGGAAGTATATGCTACACACCAGGGCCATCCCTAGCTATTCTGGAGCCCTACGCAGCCACTTAACGGGGCTGGCTTGGGGGGTAGGGGGAACCGCCTCCCAGCACTCACTGGCAGCACAGCTGGGGCTGTGTCGCTGCACTTCCCACCACTGCTGAGTGCAGGCCCGGCCCTGCTGTAGTCATCAGGGGCAGGAAGAGGCAGAGTTGGGGCAGAGCAGGGGTGGGAAGAGGCAGGGCTGGGGCGGAGCAGGGGAGGGATCCTCAGGAAGAGGCAGGGCAGGGGCTGGAGCAGCATGCAGCTGCGCCTGTGCAGGGCACCAGGAAATTTGGTGCCCCAAATTTCCTGGTGCCCTACGCATCTGTGTACTTTAAGGTGCTGCATACTGGCTAAAGATGGCCCTGCTACACACGCATTTGTGCCTTCTGATGTTTTTGCTGGACTGGTGTAGCTCTTCAGTCCTCAGTTCCTGGAATCCTGTGGTAACATGAAAGTCTCAGCTTTCATTCTTTTTTTTAAGCAAGTTTCTTGCCTTGATGGTCATGGAGAAAATATGAACCCTAAGGGCACTGTGGCACTGCACCTCATCTTTATTCTTCACTGTGATATTGTTACAATATGACTATGACATAATTATAATGTATTTTATGCAAGAAGGGTCATGTGAGATGTCATTGAAAAGGTTATGATTTGCTGAACATGATTATCCTATTTGTATGCATGTATCATTTTTGTATCTAAAGTTGTGAATATTGACAAATGTAGTTACACCTGGGGAATGCCCACTAGACAAGATGCTTTCATTCGAGATAGCTGGGTGGGGAAGGCCTATTCAGGGCAATGATGAGTTAGGAAAAAAACAATAGGCCTTAGGAGTAGCTTATCTCCCACCTGATGAGCTTTCCTGTGAATGCTCCAAACAGCCTGTGAGTGATGGCTGCTGTGACTCTACAAGGACATGTGATGAGTTCCCTGTTCAGTGCAAGACAGTATAATTTTTGGTTTATACTCCAGAGTGGGTGCATGCCTGAGGAGCTGGTAGTTGCGCTAGCTGTAGCCTTCCCATGCAGGGGCTGGTCAGAGATCCTGCATGTAACTATAGCTGGGTGTGTCCCTACCTGTATGTATACTGGTGAAAGTGCATGCTGGAGAGGACTTTGCAGCTTGTCACAGCAGTACAGTGTGAGAGGGAACTCCGGCTGGTGGGTCAGGGGGCTCAGTGGTACCCCAGTTCCAGGTGGCACCTGTCACAGGGAGCTTGTCACAGTGTCTCAGCTTTCATTCTCTTTTTTTTTTTCCAAAGCAGGTTTCTTGTCTTGATGGTCATGGAGAAAATATTAACCTAAAGAGCTCAAAACCCAGAAGGCAAATACATAGAACCACACATGTTTATTTATAAAGTCTCATGGTTTTTGGCAAAACTGCAAATTAGTAATATTACTCATATTCAGGTGTACCAGTTGACTTCAACATTACTCACATAAGTAAAGTTATGCAGATGTCTAAGAAAGTGTAGAGGATCAGAGCCTTGGTGTTTTAAACATATTGGACCAAATTCATTCTTGCAAAGTCAGTGACTTAATTTGCTCTGTCAGCTTTTTCTTCTTCAACAATATTGGCATCACTGGCATCTATTCATCTTCATGGCCAGTATAATTCGCTCAGTGACAGTCTTAAAGTTCGTTTTGGATAGGAAAAAAAATCAAAACATTTGGGTGCCAATTTAATGTCCACTGAAGCTGAGGTTAATAGTAGGGTGGAAGCTGTTGAAATCGTGGTGGAATTTTTCCAGAGACTCCTTCCCATGGGTCCAGATGATGAAGATGTCATCAATGTAGCATAGGTAGAGAAGGGGCGTGAGTGGACGAGAGCTACATTGATGACATCTTCATCATCTGGACCCATGAGAAGGAGTCTCTGGAAAAATTCCACCACGATTTCAACAGCTTCCACCCCACTATTAACCTCAGCCTGGACCAATCTACACAGGAGGTCCACTTCCTAGACACCACGGTGCAAATAAGTGATGGTCACATTACCACCACCCTATACCGAAAACCTACCGACCGCTATGCCTACCTTCATGCCTCCAGCTTCCATCCCGGACACATCACATGATCCATTGTCTACAGCCAAGCACTGAGGTACAACCACATCTGCTCTAACCCCTGAGAGAGAGACCAACATCTACAAAATCTCCACCAAGCATTCTCTAAACTACAATACCCGCACGAGAAAATAAGGAAACAGATCAACAGAGCCAGACGTGTACCCAGAAGCCTCCTACTGCAAGACAAACCCAAGAAAGAAACCGACAGGACTCCACTAGCCATCACATACAGTCCCCAGCTAAAACCTCTCCAACGCATCATCAGGGATCTACAACCCATCCTGGACAATGATCCCACACTTTCACAGGCCTTGGGTGGCAGGCCAGTCCTCTCCCACAGGCAACCTGCCAACCTGAAACATATTCTCACCAATAACTGCACACCGCATCATAGTAACTCTAGCTCAGGAACCAATCCATGCAACAAACCTCGATGCCAACTCTGCCCACATATCTACACCAGCGACACCATCATAGGACCTAACCAGATCAGCCACAACATCACCGGTTCATTCACCTGCACGTCCACCAATGTCATATACACCATCATATGCCAGCAATGCCCCTCTGCTATGTACATCGGCCAAACTGGACAGTCGCTACGGAGAAGGATAAACGGACACAAATCAGATATTAGGAATGGCAATATACAAAAACCTGTAGGAGAACATTTCAACCTTCCTGGCCACACTATAGCAGACCTTAAGGTGGCCATCCTGCAGCAAAAAACTTCAGGACCAGACTTCAAAGAGAAACTGCTGAGCTTCAGTTCATCTGCAAATTTGACACCATCAGCTCAGGATTAAACAAAGACTGTGAATGGCTTGCCAATTGCAAAACCAGTTTCTCCTCCCTTGGTTTTCACACCTCAACTGCTAGAACAGGGCCTCATCCTCCCTGACTGAACTACCTCATTATCTGTAGCTTGCCTGCATATATATACCTGCCCCTGGAAATTTCCACCACCTGCATCTGACGAAGTGGGTATTCACCCACAAAAGCTCATGCTCCAAAACGTCTGTTAGTCTATAAGGTGCCACAGGATTATTTGCTCCTTTAGCTTAAAATTTGTGGCAAAATTCCCCATCAGTGTAACAAAGAAAGTAATAACTGCTTCGACTAATGCTATAATGCAATAACTGCAAGAACAAGTGAACTAGAAACATCGAACATACCAAAGGCATAAAATCCATGTTTCCAGGTAAAGATATTGTATAGCTCTTTTGTACATCATGCTGTAGAGCAAAAGCCTGCACTGTTATGATGTAGAACATATCTTTCTGTCAATAGGAAGATTTTCCTAGTCTGTTAATTAAGACCACAATAGAACTCATTTTCCAGACACACTGTTCTTTTCTTAAAGGACAGTTAAATGTTACGCATTAGAATCAGCTATTTGAAGCTTTGTTTTCCATTTTAATTGTGTAGTCTCTGTCTTTCTTTCTTATATCATGCTTCACAGCTTTGTTAACTTTTCTTTAGCACAAGAATGCCAGGCTTTTTTAGGAAGAGAAGAAATTTTGACCTGATTCTTAAAATCATCAGCTATTAGCATTCAAATAGAACCCTCAGGATAACAGTGATGTGTGGGAAGTGAATTCTGTTCTGACACAATAAAAGCTCTTTCAATATATGATTTTATTACTTAACTGGATAAACATAAGGTAACATATCTGAGAATGCATGCTACTGTTTTCAGAAATAGCCTATACTTCATATTTGTAGGGCCGCCCAGAGGATTCAGGGGACCTGGAGCAAAGTTGCAATACTATAGAATACTATAATCTTGTGGGGGTCCCTACGGGGCCCAGGGCCTGGAGCAAATTGCTCCACTTGTCTCCCCCCATCCCCCATGGGCAGCCCTGCATATTTGATAAGGTTCTACTTAAAATGTCTTAGTCTTATTACCCCAGGTCACTCAATACATGCACATGATAAAGGGAATACCTCATGAGGTGGTATAAAGATTTTATCAGAGTGAATTTGGAATACACCACGTTACTGACAAGTGGCAAAGTCATGAATAATTTATCAGTCACTGCAAATGACTGCCAGTTATGGTTTAATATCATACCACACCATCATACCTTCTATATATGTCACAGAAATTACTTTAGGAATATTTTACACATCTTTTTAGGCCAGATATACTTAGTACCATGAGTCCAAATATACAGGTCTCAGAGGTAGAATCAAATTGTACCTCATACATGTTAGAAGTGTCTAAAACATCTCTAAATGGCATTTTCAATACCTAACATCATAATGTTACATGTGCGTGTGCGCGCACACACACACACACTCACACTCCTAGCAGAATCTGTCAATGGTCCAGGAGTTAATGTTGCTAATCCTGTGGAATGCTGGGTTTTGAAAGACCCAGAAGAAGTAGATTAATGGTCAGGGAAGATTCTGTCTCATGGTTCCTCAGTTTACTATATGGTTGTGCAACTCATATGTACTGGTGCATCTTGCCCGCACAGTGCCCACGTATCCATCTAATTTCTTAGTCTAATTTTAATAAGGCTACATTTTAATCTTGCTTCCAAGTCTTAGGGACAAGAGTTTCATCATGTGACCTAGTGGCTGTATGTTTTGCACCATTTGTCTTCACCGTGATGCACACAGTAGTAACATACACCTCTTATACATTAATTGAACAAAATCTATTTGGGGTAAAACCTCTGGTATTTCCTCATTCTTTCTTCTCTTTTACTCCATCCCCACCTCCCCCAGCCCCCGTCCCCATCCCCTGCATCTGCACGTTATTGGAAGGATTGTCCCTGTGAAGAGGAGGAGTGAATATATCTGAGGTCTATCAATGTGGCTTTTCACTCCCCGCCCCCAGAAAAGTTATATGTGATTGTTAGTGCTAAGTATAGTGTGAAGCAATCCTCCTCCACCGTGCCCTACTGCCAGTGTCTTTGAACCTGGACTTTCAGGGAGGGAGTTGGAAATTTAGTTTGTCAGTGAATCATTCAATCCTCTGTCTTAATGCTAAGACTTTATTACAGCTGTGCCCATCAGGACTATGAATCACTGACTTCAGCATAGGTGGGGGTTGCAGTGATGGTTTGTGTTTTGTGGACATGTCAAGTAGAAAATAAACTGATAGCAGCTCATCATCCTCCTTCCTATGGCTGTAGAATTTGGAGGAGACAGACTTGCAGCAATACTTAACCACTGAGTCTGAGGGCTTGTCTATACTTATATTTTATAGCTCTCTAACTTGCTGGTATATAAGGCTCCGAGCGCTGCACTCCCAGTGCTCGGAACTAATCCCCTCGTGGAGGTGGATTACCAGGAGTGCTGGGAGAGCTCTCTCCTAGCGCTCACGCCTGACCACACTGGTACTTCAAGGTGCTGCCGTGGGACTGTTCCCGTGGCAATGCTTTGAAGTTTCCAGTGTCGACATACCCTGAGCACACTTCCTGTCAAGTATTCCTGGATCTTGTTCTCTTGAGGTCAGTGGACACCCACTACATCAGTCCAGTTTGTCTCTTGCTACACTTCACTGTGCCTGTTAAAGGGTTTTGTCTGTGTGTATGTGCATGTGTGTGTTGCAGGGTGGGATCAGGGGAGAGTTATACAGATATATTGCTTAGGAAAAAGGGACATCAGGGACTTGGTAAACAAATGTTCCAGTTAGGGTGGAACATTTAGGCTGTTACAATGAATAAAATTAACACAACTATAGTAATATGTGTTGCTGCTATAGTTGGCAATGTTTTTGAGGGAGAGAATTGCAATATTTGAAGCAGATTTTATGAGATGCAGCTCAGTGAGCCACAAAGTAATGCAATGCAAGAGATACAATCCAATGCAGGGGTTCTCAAACTGGGGGCCGGGACCTCTCAGGGGATTGCGAGGTTATTACATGGGGGGGGGTCGCGAGCTGTCAGCCTCGACCTCAACCCCCCCTTTGCCTCCAGCTTTTATAATGGTGTTAAATATATTTTTTAAGTGTTTTTAATTTATAAGGAGGGGTCACACTCAGAGACTTGCTATGTGAAAGGAGTCACCAGTAAAAAAGTTTGAGAGCTACTGATCTAATGAACATACAGATTTAAAAGAGGGGAGAAAAGGTATTTTGCATTCCAAAGCATATCACAGGAAATTCAAATGTGAAAAAAATAGTTAAAGTGCTTTAAAAAAGCATCCATCAGATCTTGTTCATCGTATCTGTGAAAGAGGTCAGCAAGATCTTGCCCATAGACAGAGGAACCTGCAGGATTGTGTAGGAAGGAATGTGAGGGGGCACACCCTCACCCTAGTAGAGAGAACGCAAATGAGCTCTTCTGGGCTTAACTAGCACTAACCAGATATACCTGGATCTCAATAGGTAGCACTAACGAGACTCGCCTGCTAGTCTTGCTCTGGCTGGATGGAGGAAGCTTACAAGGGGAAAGCCTGCCACAGAAAAGGATGGCAACTAGGAGACTCCTGGACCTTGGAAACAGCTGGCTACAGGGACTGTTCAACAGAGAGGAAGACAGTTGAAGACCCCACTGCCCCTGAGACTGTAGGGACCAGGTACAGAGTGAGGTTATCAAAAGGAGCGGGCCTAGAGGTGGACTATAGCCTTGATCAAGGACACTAAAACCTACAGATTAAGCTGAGCCTCACAGGGGTGACCGGGAGACTGAACACCTTTTTAAACTTTGATTCTCCTTGTCCCTGGGGAGAACTTTTTTCTTTGGAGAAACTCTTGTATACCATAAGCAAAAAAAGGACTCTGTACGTGCCAGAGAAGAGAATCAATCTCAAATCATGGTCTAGTGCTGATACCCCCATTCCTACCACCAAAGGAAATTTTAGGGAGGAAATCATAGGAAGTTCGGATTGTGGGCATGGATATCAACCGGAATAGAGAAGAAGTAGTGCTGTTTGACCACGAAGATGGCAGAGAAAACATATGTGTCATGATGGAAGAGTGTGTGGGCATGGGAATTGAAACAGGAAGTGGATATTGAGTGTGAGCTTGACTTAGAATCATAGATTATTATGGTTGGAAGAGACCTCAGGAGATCATCTAGTCCAACCTCCTGCTCAAAGCAGGGCCAATTCCCCACTAAATCCCCAACTGGGCTCCTCAAGGATTGACCTCACAACCCTGGGTTTAAGCAGGCAATGTTCAAACCACTGAGCTATCCCTTGAGGCATAATGGTGTGGATTTCATAATGGAAGAGAGGAGCACAAGACTAAAGGGTTATGGAGAGAGTGGAGCGGAGTAGAGTGAACCAACAATTAGTTTATGGAGGAGCCTGCTGGGAGAGGAAGGCCTAGAGTCATGAAGAAGTCATAGATAGTGATGGATTGGAAGCACGTAGGGATTGGGTGGACGCTGAATACAAGAAGCAAGAGATGCTTAAGCAGATGAGGTGGTAACTGGAGAAAGTAAAATTAGATATATAAAAATGAATGAAAGAACAGTGTTCCCTGAAGACAAGTTTCAGCAAGTGGCCATTTTCATGAATGCAAGTGTTGATCTAGGGTTGAAGGTCAAATGAGAAGGCGAGAACAAGGACGTGGAAATCTCAAGGGTTGGATGGAACATCAACATGTAAGCTGAAGTCTCGGAGGTTAAGGATGTGAGATTGTGATGAGAGAATCAAAATCAGAAGAAAATGAATGGACAGGAGTTGAGGGGATGCTAGGGGAAGGGAATTTAGAGTCAATGTGTGAATGCCTGTAAAAAAGCATGCTTGTTTTAAGCAGACTTTCAAAGCAAATTAATCCCCAAATCACCCAACCCATGTTCAAGGTACAAAATCAAAGCAGTCAGATTGAACATCCTAATTTAGCCTCTCATGCTAGTGGGAATCAGGTCAGTCTGAAATTTACCCCAAAAGAATGCAGCCCCAGATCATGAAACCATGCCACACAATTTGTCATGACTGGCTGGAAAGTATTATAATTCAGTACTGATGTTCCTAGGATGAACTATAAAACGATCCTTTTGCATAGAGTCTGCTTGCACAGCAGGTTTTGATAAAATTAGTGCCAATAAATTCAAGGTTTCATGAATCTAACAATTACTGAATTCCAAGAAATTAATTAAAATAAGAATCATATCTGGGAAGGAGAAAACTCATTTCTAATAAAATGGGGTCAATTTCTAAGGTCCTGGTTGGAAAAAACCCAAATTACATGATCAGAGCACTTACTTACTATTTACTTTAAGTATTCTCTTACTAAGAAGTTGTTCATTTTTTTGTAACCTTAGTATGAGGAAGATTTTTGTTTTTCATTAAATGGTCCATATGCAGGATGAGAGATAAGAGGATCACTGAAATAATTCTAATATCTATCAAACTCTATAGGTATTACAGTTTTTTCTTCCCCTCTTTGAACAATAAGAAATATCTTTCTGTTTTAGGATTTTTCTCATTAACATAGGAGGATTTTCTTATTCCTATCTGGTAAATTAAATAACTGACAGAACTTTATGATCACTTGCAGCCTGATTTTCTTGGACAATTTTGGAAAGTGAGTGTCTCCAGACTAAAAGAGGTATTTATCCACTGTATCCTGGAGAAGGACTAATGTTAATATAGCCATGGAGGGATTTAAATGTACAGAGTGAATTCATTATGAACCAAATATGAAACCATTTAGTTTTGATTAATATAGTCCAGTTTGGGAGCCTGGCAAGTGGACTGCCTGTGGAATTAGTACTATTTGTCTTTACTAATCTTATTTTCATGTGCATTTCAAGGAATCTTAAAAAGAAAAGAAAAAGAGGTCAGAGGAGACCCTTTGGCTGAAAATACACTGTAAACAAGTATCTGTTCATTACTATGTAACCAATAACCATCCTGGTTTCTAAAGAGAATGCTGGCAAACAAAACATTTGCCACAAAGGCGCTCTGTTGGAGTGACTTGATTTTAACAGATTTTGTTCATTTTAAATATCTTTAACATGAACATCTGTGGCAGTGGTTAGAAAGGAGTCACCTCCGTTCATTGCACTACCCAAAGGTGTATGGTGCAGATATAGTCATTCATTTGTCCTGGCCTCATCATTTTTCTCACCTAACTCAATTTTCTCATGCAAATGTGACCTTTATCTCTCATTCTATGGAGTTGAATTGCATTACAGCCACTTGTCTGGCTTTGCAAATTCATTTGAGAGGGGAAAAAGCCACTGGAAAACAACCAACTAATTGGACTCTTCCATCAGTTCTTGCCAGGATTTTGTGAAGAAAACTGAGAAGACTAGTTTCTCCCAGCCTTCATCTTTGGAAGGACGCAACAGTGCTGTTTGTGCCTTCCCCACACAAACTGTCAAGGACACTTTTAGCCATCTTAGTGATTTCAGCTAGAGGCATAAAAAATGTTGGCAATAAAAGCCAAAACAAGCCCAAAACTTGCGGCATTTTAGGTTTCTGTAAAATGTTGAAACTCATGTCAGGTTCTTTGAAAATATTTCTAAGATTCAAAAACCTTACAAGCAATCTGGACTCAGTTTTGAAATTTGAAGACAATGAATTACTCAATCTTAATAAGAGTGGCAGAATAACCATGCCACTTTGTCCCTTAAGCAACATCCCTTTCACCATACTGTACATCATAGAATCATAGGACTAGAAGGGACCTCGAGGGGTCCTCTACTCTAGTACTCTGCAATCAAGGCAGAATTTAGTATTATCTAGACCACTCCAACGGGTGTTTGTGTAACCTGTTCTTAAAAATCTCCAATGATGGAGATTCCACAACCTTCCTAGGCAATTTTTTCCAATACTTAACTACCTTGACAGTTAGGAAGTTTTTTCTAATGTCCAACTTGCTGCAATGTAAGTCCATTGCTTCTTGTCCTATCCTCAGAGGTTAAGGAGAGCAATTTTTCTCCCTCCTCCTTGTAACAACCTTGTATGTACTTGAAAACTGTTATCATGTCCCATCTCAGTCTTTTTCAGTCTTTCCTCATAGGTCATGTCATGCAGGTCGCATTGCATTAGCATCATATATCTGGTAGTACATTTTTGTGTACCATGGCAAAGTTCCATTGTTGGTGTATAGTACCACAGGTAAATATGACATTTTAAAGAAGAAATAAAGAAGGGTTCCCTGCCCAGAGGCGCTTACAATATAGGGTAACACAAGGATAGCCAAAGCAACAACATAGGAAGGGTACAGAACTTGAATACTGGTTTTGCTCTGTTCCTATTATATCTTCCCCCTCATTGCACATGTGTGTAGGCACAAGCAAGATTTTGACTTAAATAATTGTATTAATAACAGTTTTTGTGTTATAATATCTTATTATTGCAGAGAGTTGCATCCCAGCTGCACTGCATGGAGTTGTGCTATATTGCTTTCAGTTATATTTTTCTGCAAACTTGAAGTCACATGCTAATACTGCACCTTCACAAGCGCTAGGGTTTGCATGATTTTGTTTCATTTGGTGCCATCATTCTGGATTATACTATTATGACTATTTCTTTTAAAGCTTCTTATTTTAAAATAAGGATAAATGTGATGGGTAAAGCCAAAAGCAATTTGCTTCCAAAGCCAGATAAAACAGAGAAGTGCAAGTAACCTAAGGCAAGTTGATGCAAGTGCTGCTCATGTGGCAGAAATGAGAAATGAGTGGTGAATCACTTTGAAACTTGTAAAAGGAAAATAGCCATGAGTATTTGAGGAAATGTATAAATATTGGCATTCTCGAGTGGAATGGAAAAGATTGGTGGGTTGGGGTTTTTTTTTTTTGGCCTCTCTGTTCTTCTTGTTGTTAAACATTCATGTTAGGGCAGTGCCCAGAGGCTTCATTATGCTGGGTGCTGTACAAATATGTACAGACAGTCCTTGCCCTGGAGGGCTTACAGTCAAAGTCCTGTATCTTGCAAGTTGCTCTGTACCTATGTGGGGCTTCTCACAGCACAGGCGCCCATCCATGCAGAGCTCATTACAGGATAGAGGCCTAAAAGATATAAGGAGATGAAGATTGGTGGATGGGGATATAACATATAAACAAATGACTATGGTGATAAATTGATGCAGCTGTCTCAGTTACACGGTTTCTTTTTATTGGAATGTGGGTTACGTTTATTAGTTTATTATATAATGGGGCTGAATCCTACCTTATGTTGAGCATATTCAATTTCCATTGTAGCTAATGAGAACTGAGGGTGCTCAGCATGTTGCAGGAGTGCTCGTTGGCTTTCATTACCAAGTCCAGGGTTTGGAAAAATGTCAAGGTTGGGGACATTAGGAAGAAGAAAGCAATTTCCGTGGCAGAAATATATTTATTCTATGGCCATTTTAGTGAGTGGTTACACATTTTGCTATACTTACTGGAAATAAGTTATTTAAGAAACTTTATTAATGTGGTGTTGCATCATTTATCTTACTTAAATATTGATGCTATGCCAATCTGGTCTAGTAGCTGTGGACAGATAGTTATGGTTTTGGTTGCTAACTTTTTTCTGAAGTTTTATTCATTGGTTAATTTGTTATCCTTTTTTAAAAAAAATAAATCAAATGAGATTCATAATTGCATCCTTCAGTAAGTGGTGCAGGGGTTTGTGTGTCACACTGTAGGCATCCTAATTGCCTTAGCATGCCAAGCTGTAGACTTTTGTGTTCAGTACTAATCATTCTAGTGGCTCTTCAAGTTTCTTGCAGAGGCAACAGCATGCCACAGCTCTGCATTTCATAGTACAAAATTGGAACTCAGAAGCATCTCTTTTACTCAGGTGAAGCACTTGGGGACTCTCCCTAGCTGAATTAACAGGTAGTGATTAATTATTATTATTTTATTCTGCCAGCTATCATGTTCAAACACTTTATAAGATTTTCACTACCCAGTGGTTTGAAATAGATCTAAAAACAATTTAGCTTCCATCTTTGATTATAGCACATGTGAAGACAGAACCAGGAGAGCAGTATCTCAATAGAAAATATTTCCTTGGTGTAAAAGTAGGAGTGGCCATGGTTACCTGGCTACCCATAGCCAGCTTGATGATAAAGACATTAAATTATCTAATCTAAATAATGGATTAATTGCTTAAATGCAAAAGAGATGTAACATAATTTGTCCTAACTAGAACTGCATAAAAATGACAAAAATAAATACCCCAAAATGTTATGAAAATATATTACCAGTAAGATTTTCATCTGGTCTGTTTCATCAGCTTGATCATCTTAAGCCTGACCTTCTGCGTGTCGAAGTACATGTGCGTTTTTTCCATGGCTTGCAAAAGTATCAGGATCCAGACAAAATGTAGAATGGTAAATGTATGTTGTGAGTAGAATAGGTTTCAGTCAGAAGAAGTCAAACATCTCGCAACGTAGAAGAGGAATGTAAGGATTCTAACTGTCCTTTCCTCCCTGGTGAGATTCAGATTTATACGACTAACTATTTGTGCTGTTAGCCAAAATAGAAAGGCAGCAGTCAAGGAGTAAATCAGAGTCTGTTTCTGTCAGAGTCTGTTTTAGTGTATCACATGATTTGTGGGAAGGTTCTCCTGGGTGACCTTTCAGTTGCTCTCTTAGTGCATTACATTATGTCTGGGCACTGGTGAGTAGTATGAATAAGTTTGTGAATCTCCCATTTATTTTAATATATATCTAAAAGAAGTGCTTTTCCCAAGCTCTAGATGCCTTTGCTGTCAGTTAGAGATGCAATCGGATAAACTAAACAAAGTCAGCAGCTTTTCTTCACCTCAAACCAGAAAATAACCGACCACTGATAAATCCAAACCTAAACAAGACCACCTCACACACAAATGGCTGTCGTTATAATACCCATTCCTCTCTCCCTCCTTCCCTCCAGCATGGAATAAGCACTGGAATAATTTGCCTAGGGAGGTTGTGGAATCTCCATCATTGGAGATTTTTAAGAACAGGCTAGACAAAAACCTGTCAGGGATGGTCTAGATAATACTTAGTTTTGCCATGAGTGCAGGAGACTGGACTAGATGACCCCTCGAGGTCTCTTCCAATCCTATGATTCTATGGATAAGCCTAGTTTTTAGCTAGTTTTAGTTTCCCTTGTAGATCAGCAGATGGAGTTCCAAACAGGAAGTAAGTTTCAGAATTCAGGGGGCTGCTCATGAAGAATATCCTGCCATGAACTCTTTCTCTTTTATACCTCAAGGGCGTCCACCAGCTCCAGCGGCATCAAGGTCCACAGGGAGAGAAGCAGTCTCTCATGTAGGCAGGTCCCAAAGCTATTTAGACTTTCTTGTTATAGTAAAGTAGAGACTGATTATTTGGATTTTTAAGGAAGTTCCTTGTGTGCAGAAGGCATGCTAACTATTTCACAGGCTCTATACGTAGAAATGAATTTTCAGTAATCTCTCTTTGATTGCACAAGTGAAAATAGCCCTGTCAGCAATTTTGTACTCAGAAACCCCCTAAATTTGTCTGCTCACAATATATGTGCCCACTAATTTTGAGGGCATAGTTCAGACCATCCATGAAATACAGATGAAGGAATTCAAACTGGTGACTATAGGCCAAAACTATCAAATGACATTAATATATCAAATCCCAAACCCCTCTTTCAGAAGGTCTTTGTACTACACTTGCTATTAAGTTAGGTGATTAAAATCCCATTTGCTAGAGAAATGTTTTGTGCTCCTCATTTCTCACACAGTAGATACATTATGTTATCATTTCTGTGACACTAACCTGTAATGTGCGTGTTGTATATATTCACAATATGCTGCTCGTCTGTAGCAATAATCACAATTCCAAGATATGCTGCTCCTAAGAGTATTAATCTCTGGCAGGTCGGCTGAAGAAAAAAAAAGCTAGACAGATGGTAAAGGGAAATAATGTATGAAGTTTTATTTTATAAACTGTGATTAATTTCAATTTAATTTTATAATCCTTTAGGACTAAAGCTTTTAAACCGCCAAACCTTGTATGAGTAAATATGGTGACACTTAAATTACTAAACTAAAGTGTAGTGTCAGTTGTTTTTATTTACAATATCATGTGCATGCATTCAGAATTAATTTGAAAGACTATAACTTGTACAGTGGATATAAAATAACACATATGCTCCCATTTTGTTGAGGTAAAAAATGAACTGTAGCCACTACCCTTTGATGCTGGCCTTAAGTCTGGTGCCACAGTTAAAGACCAGCAGTGCCTTGCGTTGACTTTGGCATTAGTCCTATTTCTCCATATTTTATTTGTCTGGATTTTGTATAAAAAAATTTAATGCTTACATTGCCAGATAAGTCGTCCTTGATATGAACTGTCCTAAGGGACTGAAAGGGAACAGATTTGCTATGAATTATTTTCCTCCTAGCTCCTGGTCCCTCCCTCTTCTCCAACCCCCAAATAGACCCTTCTCTCCACTCGCCAACATTCCTACAATTTCGTTCAATCACCACTGTGATGATCCTCTACTCTTTCCTTCTCACTGGGACCTGCTGCTTGCAGCCTGCCTCCTCATTCCATCTTGTTCTGAAGTGACTTGTCTGGGAACCAACTTCTCCACCGTGTCCGTTACTTCCCATGACAGCTTTTTTCCATCAAACAAATACACTCAGCAGAGCAGTACCACGAACACTGGGGACCTTTATTTATGGAAGCAGAATGCAAAATGTCTCTCTTCCACTTAACTTTCCCTCAATAAGTTCTAATCACACACAAACACACACACACCAAAACTATAAGCTAACCTTGTATTTCTCCTACAGGCTAGGAGGGAGGAAAAAGAGTGAGATAGTTCCTGTCTTTTTTTCTTTAAAAAATGTGGGAGGCACTCATATGATCAGTACCTAGATTTAGATATCACAATATACTTCTTTGCTTGGCTTAGAGGGCTTGTCCTAATTATTTGTAATCATTGTTTTTCTTTACAAAGGAAAGTGGACACATACAAATTAAGACTGATAGAATTGTGACAATTGAAACAGAAATTGAACAGCTAAATTAAATCTACCCCCTGGGTTATTACACTGTAACATATGTGACAGGGTCAGGCCAGATGGCTACAGGAGAGTGATAGAAGGCATATATGTTAGCCCCAGGTTAAGTAGGTCCCCTTTCCCTGGGTAAGGTAACAGGGAAGGTTCCAGAACAATCAGGAACTTTATGGAAACAAGGCAGACAGGCTGATTAGAACACCTGCAGCCAATCAAGAAGTTGCTAGAATCAATTAAGGCAGGCTAATCAGGGCACCTGGGTTTAAAAAGGAGCTCACTTCAGTTTGTGGTGCACGTGTGAGGAGCAGGGAACAAGAGGTGCAAGGAGTGAGAGTGAGAGTGAGAGTGAGAGTGAGAGTGAGTGCTGATGGAGGACTGAGAAGTACAAGAGTTATCAGACACCAGGAGGAAGGTCCTGTGGTGAGGATACTGAATGTGCTGGGAGGAGGCCATGGGGAAGTAGCCCAGGGAATTGTAGCTGTCATGTAGCTGTTCCAGAAGGCACTCTAGACAGCTGCAGTCCACAGGGTCCTGGGTAGAGAGCGGGCCCGGGTTCTCCCCAAAACCTCCCAACTTCTGATCAGAGACAGGAGGAATTGACCTGGACTGTGGTTTCTACCAGAGGGGAATGTCTCTGGGCTGTTTCCCAACCCACATGGTGAATCTGTGAGGTGAGCAAATCCGCCAATAAGTGCAGGACCCACCAAGGTAGAAGAGGAACTTTGTCACACATAGTATGTGTGCAAAGTAATGGCCTGGAGAACATTATGGTAAAAATACATATTTTTAAAAGGATCAAGGAAATTGAGATAAAAGTGAAATGCATTGCACATTCTGAGAAATGGTCTGGCATAGTGTCAAGTCAGTGGTTCCTTTAAAGCACTCTGTTGTTTCTGGGTATTGGATGGTATGAATATCATTGTCTTTTTTAGATTCTTTTCATAGCTTTATTTCATTTTTATTTAATTTCATGTTTAACTTGCACTAGTTTCACGGCCAATCTCTGAAACTTCCCTTACTGTAGGGAAATTTCCTGGCTTATAAGCCACATTTCTTACCTCTTCTAGGTAGAGGCAACCCAAGCTGGATGATGAAATCCAAGAGTTTTTGCAACGAGGTTTCTGGTTAGCATCTTCAATTAAGCGTTCTGTTTCCTCTTGAATAGAACACTCCTGTGTTCTGTTAACATCTCACCATGATTATCCTCCTGCCAAGAAGACTGATTTAACTGACCTCCAGAATTCCATTCATCTCATTCCTGATGTGCGATCATGTATCACTGTTCAGTGGCTCAGTTTACATAGCTCCCTAGTCTACACAGGCTAGTAGAGCCAAAAGGCTGGTAGACTTGCATCTTCTTGCTCCAGCTATGAATTTGGCCCTAAATCTAGGACTGGAAATATGATCTCCTGCTTTAGGTATAGGATTATCACGTGACCTGTTATTGCAAACCTGCAATCAAAAGATTTTTACGTGTGTATGTGATTATTTATTGAATTTTGTCTTCTACAGTTTTCTCTTTAGTTAATAAATGATGAAAGAGGAAGCAATATTTCATAATCTGTATAATAGCAACCCCGCTCCCCCAAAATGGTAGTTAATTTTTAATCGGAGCTGATAAATGAAATCACTAAGAAAGGTTTGTTTAGGATGAACTCATAATTGTTTCTTTGTGAGTCTCTCTTTTTAATGTGCATTGATTAACAAATACTTAGAGTTTTCAGAAATCACTGAGCAATGGCACACAGATGAGCTAGAAGTAGCTCCTGCATGCCCCTTCTCAGCAAAGCCACCTTTCAAAATAAATATTTTTGAAAAGACCCAACAGTCCCTTCTGGAACATTTTTATATGAAATGAGCCTTTTTAAAATTTGGATTGTGTCACAAAAGATACAACTGCCTCTCCCCAGGATCATTAGGCTGGCCCTGTGCTTAGTGGTATGATATTTGCAGACAAAAATCAGGTACACTTGGGGGGAGGGAAATGTTTTTGTGGCATCACCCAAAACAACCCTGGCTGAGCTTGTTAAAAATTCCTGTCTGCTCTGAGACTGCGATTGAGATGTCTGCTTGCTCTGGCCTCATTGCAAATGTGGCTAGTATTGTCAAGACTGTGGCAGTAGCTACACGGATAATTCTATGTGATGTGCTGGGGTGTCCCCCAAACAGAATCTCGAGGAGTCCATAGGGGATTCAGCATTTGAACCCCACTGCCTGTTACTCTAGCACAGGAGTCGGCAACCTTTCGGAAGTGGTGTGCCAAGTCTTCATTTATTCACTCTAATTTAAGGTTTCGCATGCTAGTAATACATTTTAACGTTTTTAGAAGGTCTCTTTCTCTAAGTCTATAATATATAACTAAACTATTGTTGTATGTAAAGTAAATAATTAAAAAAAAATGTTTAAGAAGCTTCTTTTAAAATTAAATTAAAATGCGGAGCCCCCGGATCAGTGGCCAGCGTGAGTGTCGCTGAAATTCAGCTCGCGTGCCGCCTTCAGCATGCATGCCTTACGTTGCCTACCCCTGCTCTAGCAACAACATGTTGGCAGTGTGGCTGGAATCTGCAGTAGAAAAATCTTGAAAGAGCTCCTTGTTAAAACTTTGGCTTCACATAATTGAATGTTGGCTATAATGGTGTTGAATGCTATTTTATAGGCGTTCTTGGTTACAGAAAATAAAACCATATGAATTACAAGATTTTTTTTCATCAAGTTGATACCACCCCATCAAGCTTAGCACTGTGTTGAATAATCATTCAGCCAATAGTGGCTGCTGTTTGTATTTTTCATAACCCTATTTTTAAATGAAAGGGCATTAAGTTATCACTAGCCTGTCTTTCAGTACTGAGAATACTCTTCTCTCACATTTAAAATGACAATACCACAAACATTATTAGTAAGAGCAGAAGGACTATATAAGATATATGCACACACACAAATATAGCACTGTCATAAATGGACAGTTAAGAGTTAATAGAAAAGAAGTACTTCATATCTCTTTTGACTGTAAAGTGTTAACATGTTCAGTGAGCCTAGCTGTCACCTGACCAGAGGACCAATCAGGGACAGGATACTTTCAAATCTTGAGGGAGGGAAGTTTTTGTGTGTGCTGTTAGTTTTTGGTTGTTGTTCTCTCTGGGTTCTGAGAGTGACCAGATGTGCAACCAGGTTTCTCTCCAATCTCCCTGATACCGGTTCTTATAGATTCAAAATAGTAAGTACTAGGTGATAAGGCAAGTTAGGCTTATGTTTGTTTTCTTTATTTGCAAATGTGTATTTGGCTGGAAGGAGTTCAAATTTGTATTTTGCTGAAAGGATTTTAATTTGTACTTGTATACTTAGGCTGGGAGGGTATTCCCAGTGTCTATAGCTGAAAGAGCCTGTAACATATTCCATCTTAAATTTACAAAGATAATTTTTACTGTTTTTTCTTTCTTTAATTAAAAGCTTTTCTTGTTTAAAAACCTGATTTTTTTTTATTCTGGTGAGACCCCAGGGGACTGGGTCTGGATCCACCAGGGAATTGGTGGGGAGAAAGGAGGGAAGGGGAAGAGAGAGGTTAATTTTCTCTCTGCGTTAGGATTATTTTCTCTCTCAGGGAGAGTCTGGGAGGGGTAGAGAGAAGGAGGGGGGAAGGCGGATTTTTCTCTCTGTTTTAAGATTCAAGGAGTTTGAATCACAGTGATCTTCCAGGGTAACCCAGGGAAGGGAAGCCTGGGAGAGGCAACGGTGAGGGAAAGGGTTTACTTTCCTTGTGTTAAGATCCAGAGGGTCTGGGTCTTGGGGATCCCCGAGAAAGGTTTTGGGGGGGACCAGAGTGTATGAGGCACTGTAATTCCTGGTTGGTGGCAGTGCTACAGGTTCTAAGCTGGTAATTAAGCTTAGAGGAATTCATGCTGGTACCCCATCTTTTGGACGCTAAGGTTCAGAGTGGGGGATTATTCCATGACAAGCACATAAACAGGAGATATACTTTAAAACAATAACGGAAAAACATTAAATTCTTCTTAAATTTTAGACTACTTTATCACAGTCCCAATAAAAATCAAAGACATTTACAACAAGGTTCAGTTGTTCTAGTTTAAGGTTAAATAAAATGTTATTTCCTCATAACCCTTTGATTTTCGTGAGTACAGTCAGTCTTTCTTGCTTTTTAAATTCACTTGTCACATTTCGTCTCCCATTTCACCAACCCTTACTCAAGATAAATACCACTTACTCTTGCAAGCAATCCCTGTAACCCTTCCTCGACTGAGGATGCAAAATTCAGGACAAACTGCTGAGAAATAGGGCAAATACAGCCCAAAACTGTTGGTTATTATTTTATAAGATATACCAATCAAGCTACAAAATAAACTCCTGTGTTACCACACTGGCTAACAAGAAAACATAAAGGCAGTTTCCTCAGGCATTCCAGTTCTTATATCACCACCAAAAACACTGGATTCAGAGATGAGTGGTTCTTTACATCCAGTCTCATCAAACAATAGGTTCTTCTGATCCCAAAGGACCAGCCACACACCCGGGTCAACATATAACTTAGATCTTACCCAAAAAACTTCAAATACAAAAATGGTACATGCATACATATAGCATAACCATAACCAGCAAATCATAACCTTTTCATAGACACCTCACTTGACAACTTTTGTACAAGATTTGCTGCAAATATATAACTGTGGTTGCAACAGTGATCTATATGGTCATATTGTTATCAGATAGCGTCACAGTCCCATAGGATAGAAACTAATTGAAGTAGTCCACAAGCTGTATAATAGTTAAAAGTTTCAGCCCCGAAGGGTCTTAAAGAATAGTAATAATAATAATGATTAATTAATCTTGCCATATTTAGAGCATAGGGTGGCCCCCATCCATTGTACAGGCATTTCCGAAGAATCCTTTCTTGAATCATTCTGGCAATACTGTCTCAGAAGCCAACCACATACAGTAGTGACCACTGCACTGAGAAGAGGTGAGTTCTGTCTTTGAAAGGATCCACTTCTAAATGTGTGTAGGGCAGCCAGATACTACTGTGTTGGGGACATTAGAAATGGATAGACCTTAGTTCCTCCTGTGCCACTGACACATAAAGGATAATAAATAAATAATTGATAAAATATTTCCTATTCGGCTTTGCATCCCAAAGGATCCCAAAGTGTTTTAAATATTTGACAAATTTAAGTATGAACATGAATCAGTTAATTAACCACTGACATGCAGTCACTGTGGGATGCAGTGCAGACTATGTCTTACAGAGAACAGAAGTTTACATTAATTTAAGAAAGAAAGTAAAGAAATCCACAAGCAATGAAAGATGGGACAGTGTTCCTTTGTTTTTTTCATTAGGACATTTTGACTTGTGCATTTTTAACTTTATGTGCAACAACTCAAGTATATTTTTAAAATAACCATCTGGAATTAGGTGAGATACTGCCACTTCTCTGTGTACCATGGTAGAAATGAGGAAAATCTAGTGTGGATAAATAACCTTTCTGAAGCCCTATATCATTTAAATTGAACTTACTAAATTCAAGTATGTACAGCTCCACAATTAACATTTCCTTCCAAAATTTGCTCCTCAATCTAGTGATCAGTTCTGCTCATCACATTTTCCCTCAATTACATAAACTGAATAAAAATAAATCATTTGACTGCTTGGCATTGTAAATGACCATTCAAACTGTGAGCAGCTGTCTCTGTTTTGATCTCTTTTGAATACATGATGTCTGGAGCTGGGGTTTGCATTCAGTGCTGCTACCTTACCCTATTGTTAATATTTAAAATATTCTCCTAGGATAGATCCATAATATCTCTACCTCAGTTTCATGGACATCTGTGCCCTTTTAATGCATACTAATTTATATCCTATTAATATTGCTCCTTTTGCTTTCTTTTGCTATCATAACCTCTCTTTCCCTTCTTCTCTTCTGTTCCCTTATCTAGCTTTCCTGTTTCCTCCATACATGCAGGCAAGTGCAGCCATGTATGTAAGAGCTGATCGAGAGAACACCTGATACCTGGTTCTGCATATTGATTAAAATATTTTACTCAACTGCTGGGACTTGCTATTTCTTTCTTGCAATCATCAAAACTTCACTACTTTGTTACATGGGGAAGATGAGGTCACATATGTTAATAGTAGCTACTAGGAGAAGGCAGAGATGAAGCAAAGATTTCACAAGCACAGAGAGGATGATGGAGGAGGAGGAAGGAAGAGGAAATATGGAGTTAGGAAATGGCAGAATCCCCTAGATGAGAGGAGGTAAATAGGAAAAAGGCAAGGGTAGAGGATCCATGTGTGCATGAAAGGGAGAGGAGAGAAAAAGAGTTTGGTGAGTTTCAAGTTAGAGAGGAAAGTAGCAGAGCAATGAGGATGAAACTGACAGTTTATGCACAATAACCCAATAGCAAGATGACAATTAATAAGCAAAAAACAATAGTATTCCAGGAAGTGCCCAGGAAATTTTACATGCTTATCTAAATCGTACCTGCACTTGGAGCAAGTTGCTCAATATTGGTATTTGTTGATTACAATCAAGTTAGAGACGAGTCTTTCAGAAAGTGTATCAGGCTTTCTCCTCCCAGCCCTGGCCAGAAGCTGGGAAGCCAAAGGAGCACACCAATGAAAATAAATTAAGCAGTAACAACAAAATGCTAGCCACAATTCTTCCCCAAATCTCACAAGAGTTTGAATTTGGATTTAGCTTGAGTCTCGGCCTTGGCCTTTGATTCTTACTCAAATGAGTCCATCCACAATAGGTATTATCTAACTAAAGCTACCTGGATTTATCTGAGCTTGTAAAATACATTTAGAATATAATTTTAAAATGTCTGCAATTTTCAGTGAGTCAATTACGGCTTATTATGTATTTCTGTTAACTTTAACACTTGACCTTTCAAAAAAATGGCTTGGCAGCTCTTCACATCTCTTAGCATCTATAAAATTAATGTTTCTCAAATCTGTGTTCGGAACACAGACCTGTCTTTAGTTCTTTGGCCATGGCTACACTGGCTCTTTACAGCGCTGCAACTTTCTCGCTCAGGGGTATGAAAAAAACACCCCCCTGAGCGCTGCAAGATACAGTGCTGTAAAGCGTCAATGTAAACAGTGCAAGCTAAACCCCATGAGGATGTGGAGTACGTGCAGCGCTGGGAGACCTCTCTCCCAGTGCTGGCGCTGCGACTACACTCACACTTCAAAGCGCTACCGCGGCAGCGCTTTGAAGTTTCTAGTGTAGCCATACCCTCAGTGTTTGTCAGTATGCAGGGCTAGTTTGGACAGAACACCCTCCCCTCTCCCACCCCGTCGAGGGCTTCTTATAAAGTACAGCTCGTAATAACAACTCTTGTACTGAATTCTTCTGTAAACATCTTTTTTGGAGTTTGTTTATGCTTAGCTTCTAAGCAAACCTTATTAAGAATGTACAGTCCAGGGCACATTTATTTTCTCAATAGATAATTAAACAAGTATGAATGTTGTTGTATTTTAAACAAGAGTAGTTATAAAATACATCCAAATGTTTGCCTTAAGTAACATATATTTTGTCTGCAATAAATTTCGTGATATGACTCAACTGATCTCTTTCTGATCTCCCTTAACTCTGTTGCTCTTCAGAGCCATGTTTTGCAAATGGTTACAACTGTTACAGGAGTGAAGGGGTTAACCCAAGTATATAGATGTACACACAGTATACATTTTAAACAAACAATTTAATACTGTTCACGGCTATGATGATTGTGAAGCTTGGTTGAGGTGGTGAAGTTAGAGGGTGGAAGAGGGAGGGATATTTCCCGGGAATGCCTTACTGCTAAATGATGAGCTAGCACTGAGCCCTCAAGGGTTAACACGTTGTTAATGTAGCCTCTCACACAAGATAGCACAAACGCGAGGGAGGGGAGACAGCATAGCAAGCAGAGACAGAGATACACCTTGTGTGTGGGAGAGAGAGAGAGATGCACACTGCACCTTTAAGTAAGCTGACCCATTCTTAAGTGCATTGTCTTTTTAAGTGGATCAGGAAGTTGAGACAACGGCTGCTGCCCCAACTCTCTGTGTCTCTCTCCCTCCCTGCTCTATATGGAGAAGGGATAAGCAGGGTGCAGGAGCAGGGGGGAGGGGGACACCCTGACATTAGCCCCCCTTCCCCTCCTGCACAGCAAGCAGGAATCTCTGGGAGCAGCTTCAAGGTAAAGGGCAGGAGCAGCACATGGCAGTGGGGGGAGGGACAGCTGAACTGCCGGCAATTGATAGCCTGCTGGACGGCTCCAGCACAGGGGGCTTAGGGGAGCGGGGAGCTGATCGGGGGGGCTGCCGGTCCACCCTGGTTACAAGTCCCCACCAGCTACCTGCAATGGGCTGCTCTTCCTGCAAACAGTGGACAAAGCAGGCAGCTGCCAAACGACTTAGAAGGGAGCATTGCACAACTTTAAACAAACATTCTCTAATAGATCAGCAACGTAACAACAAACAACGTTAACCGAGACAACTTTAAGTGAGGAGTTACTTTAGTTGACCAGAATTTGGGACATAGTCTCCCTTTCTGAATGTTATACTGCTCTTACAATATTAGAATTACTGGAAGATTGGCTAAAGTTAGGAATGCATACTGTATCTGCTTATTCAGTTTCTATATAAATCTAGTTTTCCTTATTGCAATTCTTCCTAAATTATATAAAGAAATTATGTAACAAAATATTTCGTATTAATAGAATACTGCCAGAAAGGCTGTTTGACTGTTCAAAAATTGTATGTGCAAACAGATTTAAATAACACTCATCTAACATATTGCAAGACTTACTGCTGCTGAATATTGAGTTAAATATCAGTCCAGTACTAGTACTTTCAGTATGACTTGGAAACATTTACATATTTAAAATCCATTTCACTACACATCTGGATCTCCACTGTGATGGAAAAATCAACATCTCTACTGAATGTTTTGTGTAAAGTACTGCTGAACTACATTAAGTGGAAGTTGCTTTAGTGAAATGCCATGAGGGTGCTTGGTTTTGTTAAGCAACTGGTTTCAAAGTTAACGTTACGTTGTGAATCACATAAATCTCTTAAATAATTAGCGCTGCTATTCACTGGGGTTAAGCATTTAGCTGGCTTTAACAGAAATTAATTAGGTACTTTCCCAAAGTTAGTGGAGGTTTTACATAATATTTATTGTAAGTGTCTCATAACATCTTTGTGTGACTTCTGAAAATAGATTTTATTTGCATTGAAGGCATCTTTCAAAATAGTCTGTGGGCACGTGCATGTCTCATCTGGTTGAATTTTACTGACATAGTTTGGGTTAGTCTAAACCAGGGGTAGGCAACCTATGGCACGCGTGCTAAAAACGGCATGCGAGCTGATTTTTCGGTGGCACTCACACTGCCCAGGTCCTAGCCACCGGTCCAGGAGGCTCTGCATTTTAATTTAATTTTAATTGAAGCTTTTAAAACATTTTAAAAACCTTATTTACTTTACATACAACAATAGTTTAGTTATATATTACAGACTTATAGAAAGGAGACCTTCTAAAAACATTTAAATGTATTACTGGCATGTGATACCTTAAATTAGAGTGAATAAATGAAGACTTGGCACACCACTTCTGAAAGGTTGCCAACCCCGGTCTAAACTCTTGTTATGAAAAGTTGAACTATGGTGATTTATAGAACATACAACACATACTAATACATGAATGTCCTATATTCTCAGTAATAATCCTATGTATACTAAGGTCTCTGAAGACCTTCAACAGAGGGACTCTTGTGTTATGTACTGCAATTAGCTTATTTAAGGGCTTATTGGTAGGTACTGGAAATTTAGAGCATTTTTGTTTAATGTGAAGTGAGTGCATGTATCTCATATGTATTACTGCAGTGAGATTTGTCATTTTTAGGATTACAGCACACCTTTAATTTCATGCAGGTTACAGCTCATATAATCCTTGTTTTCTTGGTGCCTTTGAATATTGCTCACACATTTGTCGGTTACACACCATCGCTCCCTTCCCTCATCTGAAGCTGTACAGTCATCATTCATGGTTGAGGCACTTAAAAGTATATGTAGCTCTCTGGCTTGCTTTGTTTGTGCTCATGTAACTGTCATCCACCTGCACCTCTCCTGAGTCTGTGTATATATGTGTATAATCTTGAGAGAGTGGCAAAAAAGGACAAATTGATTGTTAATTAACATTGTGTGAGGTCTCATTATTATGCCAGTTTTATCACACACATTCTACTTCAGTATAACTGTATCTATAATAAAATCAGGTCATATTCTTAAGTTTTATACAGAAAGATTTTTATGTGTTCTTTAAAGAGTAAATATAATTCAGATGTTGCAAACAGAGATTTTGGACATCCCAGCCCACAGTCATGATATAAAGAAACACAGAAAAACAAGCAGCTGTTGAATAACACTGAAATCTCCAAAGAGCTGGGTAATCTTTTATTACATCACAAAGTGTAGAGGATAACTACTTTCCTTAGGGTTGTGTCAATGCTCTAGAGACTTCATCTTGACATTAGGTCAGAATAAGAAATTGAATGCTTGAATGTTAAAAACTATCCCATGCTCTGGTTCATTTTATTGCTCCCTTGAGATGGGTGGAGAGCTAGCAAGTTGAATGCCAAGTGCCTTGCACTACCGTTTATACCCACTATTTTTCTCTCAGTATGTATAGTATAATTACCCACTCAGTATCAGTATGTTGGCCCATTTTATTGTCTAATGAGATGGTTTTGTGAAGCAACATTTGGCAAAAACATTCCAATCTGCTTTGCTATTTGATTCTTTGTTAATTTCACTGCGTCACCTGTTATAATTCAGTATGACTGCATTTTGAATCTGTCCAAAGGTGGCCAGTCTCAACTCTTCGCTAGTGAATGTGGCAGCTGTCACAAGGGTTCATTTTATCCATTAATTGTATGAAATCTAAGGAACTCTGTTTGAAGTTTTCAGAAGTACAATAGGTATGCGAGATATCTGATTTTCCCCAGAATCATGTTTGATATCCACAGCTGCTTAATGATGGAGATAACTGCCTTTCTCTATCATTTGTTTTTCTGAAGCTCATGATCTATAGCATGATGGTTGTGACTTGGATTGAACAAGAGAGTGCAATTTACCTGGTGCTTTAACTCAGAGAGGTACCCTTGACTCAAGAATAAATGTTTGCTTGCATTCCCATTGCAGCATTTCGGACTACGTGATAATTTAAATAAATTCACCACCTATTGACTCTTTCCTTTTCACATTCTTTAAAAAAGTAATTAGACTTAATGCTGTTTTGAAGGTGGCTAGATGGGAAAATGTATGAGTAGAAGAGAAAGAGCGGGTTTCTAATAACTCTTATACAGTAGGGCAATACTATGGTACAATACAAAATTTGCAAAAGAAAGGACGTACTCCCTCTTCACTGTAGAGGGAACTAAATGTATAGTTCATTGAGGCCTGCAGCAAGCAGTAGTTGATTCTTTGAATAGTGGGGTGGTTTCCTTCATTCTTCACCAATACCCTGTGCTTGAAAACTTGAGAGATGCCTGGTGAGCACAGAGGCAGCGAAACAAAAATGTAATAGGAGGAGTTACCTGGATGGTCATTGCAGGTTATTTCAAAGTTAGTACCTGCTGTGGTGTTCCATATTTGCCTGGACTTAACAGATGCCTAGAGTCTAGATGTAGGGACACCTTAAGTGTGTGATCTAATTTAATCTGACAGCTATTGTGAACTATGTGTTCAGTACTTGGACTGCCAATTGACATGTTTTCAGGTGGCCTCACATCACATGGGAAACCGCTGTTTGCCACTGTCTCTGCTCCATAGTATTGCCATCTTGAATTTCACATCGAAATGTCGTTGAAACAAATAAAAACAATTGATTACTAAGCCCTCACTATATCACTGTTTTTAGAGTTAAAGTGTTAGAAAAAGCTTTCATAATGTAGGCAGATGACCAGTGATAGAGATTCAAAGAGAGAATTACACTTTGGATCCCCATAATGAGTGATACGATGAAACCTATAAATAACTTATTGGAAAAGCATCTGCTAACAGAAAAAAATGGATAACCTTTTAAAAGAAAGCTGTGAAACTTAATAGAACTTTTCTGTTAAGGATGTTTGTTCATAGCAGCCCAAGAGTTAGTGAGGATTCTGTATTTACTTTCCAGGCAGAAATGATGACCATGGTTTTGGTTTTGGTTATGGTTTTTTACACTAGGGATGCCAGGTTTAATGTAACTGAACCTACAGCTTAAGAGGAAAAAAAAAGAAAACACGGCAACAACAAAAGCACATACTTCCACTAGAGCGAAAGCCATTTGAAAGTCAGCAAACTGCAACTGCTATTTGCCATGAACTACTGTGCCACAGTCCTGTTGCAAACAGATTAAAACAGCAGGACAGCAATTGTACTGATAGCAGCAATATCTGTGTCTGTGTTACTTTTCCCCAGGCACGGAGAAGAAGTCTTTGTGCAGTTTCATCTGAATTGTATAGCCATACTCCTTGTGATATATCATAGAACAATATAAATAGTCAGAAATCCATGCTTCAAAATGGATAGAGGGCAGAAGGGATGCCTTAAATTAGTCAGTGTGCATAAATAGGTATGGTTCCTAGATTGGAGATTATTTTTATTTTATTTGTAACTTTGTTTCTTAATCTGAACTATGAACAGATGACCCCTACCCTGATTCAATACATACTCAAAGTTCTGCAGGAATTTTTCTTTTATATAAAATAAAACATGAAGAAAAGGGAGATAAACTTATTTCACCAGTTTGTTTAGTAAATTTACTGTAAACTGGAATTTGGTGTACAGTCCCCTAAGACACACGAAGGGAACAGTAACCCATCCTCACTTTACCTCTAAGAATAACTAGGGCTTAGTGGAGGGGGACACTGAGAAAGAGAAAGTGGTCTCTGGAAAACAGGCTGCAGTTTATAAAGAAGCCCATTTTGTGTTCCGCAGTTTCAGTACACCAAACCAGGTTTCCAGGAGTAAGGTAGGTTGGAACTCCCCTCGTGCCTCAGTAATCAAAGTTCCTGCCAATCTCTTTCTCATGGGACCAAAGCAAGCTGGGAAATGTACTCCAGCAGTAGTCTTTGTAATCGAGCAGTGAGGTAAAGCCTGTTGGGAAACATGAATGTCTATGTACATTGCGCACTTCACAGACAACCAGGGGAGTGAACTTGCTTACTGAAAGACAGTAGTACTGCTGCTGTATCTCTCATGGAAGCTATAGTCTAGATAACTTTTTAAACAGTTGTTTGCTTGGTAATTATTAAAGCCACTGAGGAGGCTATCAACCCATTTTTTAAAAAAGTCTATGAAATAAATGCAAGGCAGGTTGAAGTTTGTTTTTATTTTATTTTACTGTGTCTCACACACACACACACAATTTTGAAAGCCCCACAACAAACCTGTGGCTTTTGTTTTTTGGTAGTCCCACCGTTCATGCAAAGAATGTATCTTGCATCAGTTGGGAAATAAGCCCCTGAGCATCTTTGATGGAGTTCATCACATAATATACCAAAATATTATCTTTGTCTGAATTATGAATAAAGTCATGCAGGTGATACCATATAAATTAATAGTGAGGGGACATTTAATACTCAATGTCACTTTTACTTTGAAAGTACAGTGTAGTGACCCTCCACAGGAAACTTTCTTTTCTTTAAAAGCCAGAATAGGAATCATTCTGCATCCTTCTAACCTCCCCCTGGATCTCTTCAAAGACATTGCTAGTATTTTCCTTGTTCTGCAGTTTGTCAATTTTACCAGAAGGCATGTTAGCATTTGTTCACCATTAAGTATTGTTATGTTATCACAAGAATAGACAAACACAGTTTGTGCAAGTCTTCTAAAGCACTACAGTGATGGGCTGTATTGCCACAAACTAATCATGAAGCTGAAAAATGGAACAAACATCAACTCCAAACATTTATTTCCACGCAATCAATATGTATAGAATCAAATGACAATATGTGCTAACAAGGTAGGGATGGGGTTCGGTGAGCAGAAGTGTTTGTCCTTTTTTTGGGGCGGAGGAAGAGGATCATGCTTAGTAGATTGATTAATGAGAAAAGCTGATGGTCATTTCTCTGGGTCCTGGAGCTTATGACAACCATTCTTCTGCATGTCCATAACTCCAACCACTTCCCCAAACACAACTACTTAAGAAGAATGGAAAAAATGCATCCTAGAGATACAGCAGATGCCAATAAGTGCTTTTTTGACAAAGAGGATATGGGCTGCTCCTCACTTTTATATGAGAGTTGTTTTTATCTAAATAATCTAACCTTTGGAATGTTTGAGCTGAGTAATAATGTTTCCAATTTTCCCTCTTTTTTTTTGCTTAGCAGAGCTGCCTTCCTTCCCGAACACCACCTACCTATCCCTGAGAATAGAAGCAACCAGTCACCACCCCATGGATTAATTTGCTGCTTTTGACCAGCCTGCACAGGTTTTCTCTCCCCTTCAGTGTGCAACCTACTTCCTGAGGGCTGATTCTTGACATGAGGGACAGAACAATAACCAGTAGTGACTGAGGCACGTTATGCTGAGGTGTAGACGATAAGTTCAATGGTGTCAGGGAGACTTGGCAACTGCTCAACACAAGAGTCCCAAACTGTTTTGTACCTTTAAACCAGGGGTCAGCAACCTTTTAGAAGTGGTGTGGCGAGTCTTCATTTATTCACTCTAATTAAGGTTTCGTGGGCCAGTAATACATTTTAAAGTTTTTTAGAAGGTCTCTTTCTATAAGTCTATATTATATAACTAAACTATTGTTGTGTGTAAAGCAGAGGTGAAAGTGAACCAGTACGGTCCGGTACAGCATACTGGCTCTTGCCAGTATGCTGTGCCGGACCACACATAGATTCATAGATTCATAGATTCTAGGGTCAGAAGGGACCAATGTGATCATCTAGTCCGACCCCCTGCACAAAGCAGGCCACAGAACCCTACCCATCCACTTCTATAACAAACCCCTAACCTATGCCTGAGTTATTGAAGTCTTCAAATTGTGGTTTGAAGACCTCAAGCTGCAGAGAATCCACCAGCAAGTGACCCATGCCCCACGCTGCAGGGGAAGGCGAAAAACCTCCAGGGCCTCTGCCAATCTGCCCTGGAGGAAAATTCCTTCCCGACCCCAAATATAGTGATCAGCTAAACCCTGAGCATGTGGGCAAGACTCACCAGCCAGCACTCAGAAAAGAATTCTCTGCAGTAACTCAGATCCCATCCCATCCAACATCCCATCACCAACCACTGGGCATACTTATCTGGCGATAAGCAAAGATCAGTTGCCAAAATTAGGCTCTCCCATCATACCATCCCTTCCATAAACTTATCAAGCTTAATCTTAAAGCCAAATATGTCTTTTGCCCCCACTACTCCCCTTGGAAGGCTGTTCCAGAACTTCACTCCTCTAATGATTAGAAACCTTCGTCTAATTTCAAGTCTAAACTTCCTAGTGTCCAGTTTATACCCATTCGTTCTTGTATCTACATTGGTACTAAGCTTAAATAATTCCTCTCCCTCCCTAATATTAATCCCTCTGATATATTTATAAAGAGCAAGCATATCCCCCTCAGCCTTCTTTTGGCTAGACTAAACAAGCCAAGCTCTTTGAGTCTCCTTTCATATGACAGGTTTTCCATTCCTCGGATCATCCTAGTAGCCCGTCTCTGAACCTGTTCCAGTTTGAATTCATCCTTCTTAAACATGAGAGACCAGAACTGCACACAGTATTCCAGGTGGGGTCTCACCAATGCCTTATATAACGGTACTAACACCTCCTTATCTTTGCTGGAAATACCTCGCCTGATGCATCCTAAAACCGCATTAGCTTTTTTCACGGCCATATCACATTGGCGGCTCATAGTCATCTGTGATCTACCAATACCCCAAGGTCCTTCTCCTCCTCTGTTGCTTCCAACTGATGCATCCCCAATCTATATCTAAAGTTCTTATTATTAATCCCTAAGCGCATGACCTTGCACTTTTCACTATTAAATTTCATCCTATTACTATTACTCCAGTTTACAAGGTCGTCCAGATCTTCCTGTATGATATCCCGGTCCTTCTCCATGTTAGCAATACCCCCCAACTTTGTGTCATCCGCAAACTTTATTAGCACATTCCCGCTTTTTGTGCCAAGGTCGGTAATAAAAAGGTTAAATAAGATTGGTCCCAGAACCGATCCTTGAGGAACTCCACTAGTAACCTCCTTCCAGCCTGACAGTTCACCCTTCAGTACCACCCGTTGTAGTCTCCCCTTTAACCAGTTCCTTATCCACCTTTCAATTCTCATATTGATCCCCATCTTTTCCAATTTGACTAATAATTCCGCATGTGGAACCGTGTCAAATGCCTTACTGAAATTGAGGTAAATTAGGTCTACCGCATTTCCTTTGTCTAAATAGTCTGTCACCTTCTCAAAGAAGGAGATCAGGTTGGTTTGGCATGATCTACCTTTAGTAAAATCATGTTGTACTTTGTCCCAATTACCATTGACCTCAATGTCCTTAACTACTTTCTCCTTCAGAATTTTTTCCAAGACCTTACGTACTACAGATGTCAAACTAACAGGCCTATAGTTACTCAGATCACTCTTTCTCCCTTTCTTAAAGATAGGAACTACGTTAGCAATTCTCCAGTCGTACGGTACAATCCCTGAGTTTACTGATTCATTAAAAATTCTCGCTAACGGGCTTGCAATTTCATGCTCCAGTTCCTTTAATATTCTCGGATGAAGATTGTCCGGGCCCTCTGATTTTGTCCCATTAAGCTGTTCAAGTATGGCTTCTACCTCAGATGTGATAATATCCACCTCCATATCTCATTCCCGTTTGTCATCCTTCCATTACCCCTAAGCTCCCCATTAGCCTTATTAAAGACTGAGACAAAGTATTTATTTAGATATTGGGCCATGCCTAGGTTATCCTTAACCTCCTTTCCATCCTCAGTGTGTAGCGGTCCCACTTTCTTTCTTTGTTTTCTTCTTATTTATATGGCTATAAAACCTTTTACTATTGGTTTTAATTCCCTTTGCAAGGTTCAACTCTACTTGGCTTTTAGCCTTTCTCACTTTATCCCTACATGTTCTGACCTCACTAAGATAGCTTTCCTTGCTAATCCCACCCTTCTTCCACTCCGGCTTCTGTGGCGGGGATTTAAAGGGCTCTGGGCTCCTCGCCACAGTCGGCAGCCAAGAACCCTTTGAATCCCACCTGCGGCTCCGGCGGTCGGGCTGAGGCCGGATTTAAAGGGCTCAGAGCTCCACGGTGGCTGGAGCCCCGGGCCCTTTAATTTGCCCCTGAGCTCCGGGGGCTCCCAGCCACCTCTACAGCTGGGAGGCTGGGGTTGATTTAAAAGTGCTGGGGCTCTGAGCCACAGCCGGTGCCCCAGGGCCTTTAAATCTTTAGAGGCACCACCTCTTCCGGTTGAGGCCACGCCTCGCTTAGGACTCCGGCAGTACCGTTATGTCCTGTAAGTTACTTTCACCCCTGATGTAAAGTAAATAAGGTTTTCAAAATGTTTAAGAAGCTTCGTTTAAAATTAAAATGCTGATCTTAGCCGCCAGCCTGCTCAGCTTGCTGCCAGCCTGGGATTCTGTTCGCCTAGCCTGGCAGCGGGCTGAGTGGGGCCTGTGGCCGGGATGCTGGCTGGCAAGAGGCCAGCAGCCGGGACTCCAGACCTGGGGGCGGGGGTGAGAGGTCAAGGGTAGGGCAGAGGGCTGTGTGTGGGGGGGTGTAGGGCAGAAGGCTGGGTGTGGGGGAGGATTTAGGGGTCAGGGAAGAGGGCTGGGGGGTATGGGGAGTGCAGGGCAGAAGGCTGGGGTGTGGGGGGGTTCAGAGGTCAGAGCAGAGGGATGGGGGATGGGGGTGCAGGGCAGAAGACTGGGTGTGGGGGGGGTGTTCAGGGGTCAGGGCAGAGGGCAGTGGGGGTACGGCAGGGACAGGGCAGATGACAGTGTGGGTGTGGGGGCATAGGGCAGAAGGCTGAGTGTGAGAGGGCTCGGGGTCAAGGCAGAGGGCTAGGGGGTGTGCGGGTGCAGGGCAGAAGCCTCAGTGTATGTGGGGGTTCAAGGGTCAGGGCAGAGGGCTGGGTGTGTGCGGGGTTCAGAGGTCAGGGCAGAAGGCTAGGGGGGTTCAGGCATCAGGGCAGAGGGCTGGTGTTCTCACCTCATGGGGGTGCTCACAGCCCCCTGCCCTGAGTGGCTCAGGGCAGGGGGCTGGAAGAGATATGCCCTGTTCCACCCCCTTCCCCAAGGCCCTGTCCCTACCTCTTCTCTGCCTCCTCTGTGGAGCAGTGGGCATGCTGCCACTCTTCCCCCTCCCTCTCGCAAGGGCCATCCGCTGATTGGCACAGGGAAGGAGAGGAGGAGAAGCAGGAAAGCTGTATGCTGGAGGAAGAAGCGGAGGAGGGGGGAAGCTTGGCTGCCGCAGGACCAAGCTTCTGCCTCCTGCCCCCGCAGGGGAGAGCGGTGGGGCCGAGTGGGTCTGGGTGCCAGGACCGTGGCAGGCAGCAGCGTGCCACTCAAAATTGGCTTGCGTGCCATGTTCAGCGCACATGCTGTAGGTTGCCGACCCCTGCTTTAAACTGTACCTTAACTCCAGCATGGCACCACTCTGTATCCCTATGAAACAGCTACCCCATCTTTCTGCCAGTTAACCAGTTTCCTAATACCTAAAGGACATTCTATTATTAGTTATTTGCACTTTGATAGCCACTAGGGGCCCTAGTCAAAGATTAGAAAGCCACTTGGTGTTTGGCTCCATACATGCACGTATCTGAAGGATGAAGCAACAGTAAAAAAAAAAAAAAAATCATGTTTTTACAGTATAAACAATAGCCTTGGCAGTCTGAATTGCCCATCTGCCTCTGCTGTTAGATAGCGTTGTTTTCTAGGCATCATAGAAAAGCTGAGTTTAGAGGAATTTGACAATGAGGTTTTTACTGGTCTACACTTAAAATTTATGTTGTGTGATAAACTCAGGACAGACAGCTGCAAGGGAGGGGTAGGAATCAGTACCAGAAGGTTAAAAGGCCCTCCTCCTTATCAACTGAGAGGCAACCACAGGTCAATCAGGTTCATCTGTGAAAGGTTACCAAGGTAGCAAATTAGAATCAGCTGAGGGGGGAGCTACCTGAAGTTAATTGGGATCAGCTGATTCCAACTTGGGGCCGCCTGAGACCTTTTTAAACCCTTCCCTGTGGAAGGAAGGGGGAAGAGCAGAGAGAGAAGGAGCCCTGCTGCCAGGAGTGCAGGAGCAGTAAAACAGTGAAACCCTCCAGGAGGAGAGGCAGTACTTTCTCCCACAAGGGGGTAAGAATTCGCTAACCAGGACTGGTGGAGATACGGGGAGCAAACTTCCCCTGTGTCCCAAGGGGGACTGCATTACTTGAGCCTTTCTCACTAGGGCTAAAAGCAGCAGAGACTGGGGAGACTGAAAAGGTGCCTTGCTACACGTGGTGTCAGGGGTGGGATGTGAGTGAGACTTCGTGGCAAGTCGTCTCGGGGCAAGGTAAAGCATCCCCCAACCAAAAAAAAAATAACAACCCAAAGTGGAAGATGTAGTGAAGGCATTGGTGCAGGCCACTACAGCCCAACAAGAAGCTACCAGGGTGCAGATAGCTGCCCAGCAGGATGCAGTGCGAATACAGCAGGAAACAAATCAACTACTGATGAGCCAGGCAGCTCAGGATCGAGCCACCCTGCATGAGGTTGTGAACCAGTTAAAGGACCTGACCACCCTAGCGCACGGCCCCCTTGGGACTCGGCCCCTGCAGGCAAGTCACTACTTACAGAAGATGACGATGGATGATGATGTGGAGACATATCTCCTTGCGTTTGAGAGAACGGCCAGGCGGGAGGCCTGGCCCCAAGACCAGTGGGCCAGTATTCTTTCTCCTTTTCTGTGTGGGGAGGCACAGAAAGCATATTTTGATATGACAACAGAAGCAGCTTCAGATTACTCCCAGCTAAAGGCGGAGATCCTGGCGAGGTCTGGCGTGATGACAGCTGTAAGGGCACAACGGTTCCATGAGTGGAAATACTGGGTCAACAAAGCCCCGAGGTCTCAGCTGTTTGACCTGATCCATCTAGTTAGGAAGTGGCTGCGCCCTGAGACCCACTGGCCGGAGGAAATCGTGGAAACCATAGTTCTGGACAGGTACATGAGAGGGCTACCACTGGACATATGAGGATGGGTCAGTCAAAATGATCCCTCCTCCTATGATGAGCTAGTTGCCCTCGTAGAGAGACATCTAGCAGCACAGGAACTTTCTCGGACCACCGGGGAAGGGAGGCGCCACAATAGGAGGCAAGTCTATGTACCAAAGGCCCGAGTTGCTATAGCTCTGGGCTGAACTATGGAGGGGAGGAAGGAGGCGAAAGAGCAGCCAGAGTACTCGGAGGGACTTGGGGACTGGGAGAGAAAGACTCGGGGGGTAAGGCCTCGCAGCCCGAAAACTAGGGGGCTGCCCCGAGCAGGAAACTGATGTTATGCATGTGGAGAGATAGGGCATATAGTTGCCCAATGCCCAAATCTAGAGAAGCCCATGCAATGCGACCTGGGAAATCTGGAAGAGCCATGTGACTTGATAAATCTAGTAGGGGTAGCGATGGTCCTTCATAGATATACTAGGTCAGTCAAAATGAATGGCATAAAGACCACCGCATTAGTAGACTCAGGAAGCGCAGTCACGCTGGTCTCGGGAAAGCTGGTCAGGTATGATCAACTATCCCAGGCCAAGCGCACAGGGATATCCTGTGTCCATGGGGATGTCAATTACTACCTGACCATCCCAGTAAAAATGGAGGTCCTGGGAAACCCCACTAAGGTGATGGTGGGGGTGGTCCCGAAACTCCCCTACCCAGTCCTCATAGGACGAGACTTCCCTGGGTTCAGCAGTCTACTTCCTGGATGGGAGTCAGAAGGAGGTAACGACCCAGAGAGCAATGGGATGGCCTCGATAGTTAGTGACCCCCCGGCCTTCCATGAATTTGCCCAGGATTTATTCACGCCCCCTGGGAAGCCCAGGAAGACTCGGCGAGAAAGGAGGGCAGATAAGAGGAGAGGAACGAGAATCCTGACCCAGAACCAGAAGCCTATACTCGTAGGGGAAAGAGTTGGTTGGACTGACAAGGAAACTAGACAGGAGGTTGGGAGGCCAGCAGCTGGGCCCAGTTCCCCAGGAACCTCCCTCGAGCGGGAGGGGGAAGTCGAACCCCCTGAGTTTGGGCAAATTGGACCTTCACTAGAGAATTTTGGGCAGGATCAGGCCAATGATCCAGTATACAGTAATATTCGCAAAGAAGTAGTTGAGGTGAATGGGTCCCTGTGGAAGAAAGAGCCAAGGGCCCAGGGCCATATTATATGATCAAGAAGGATCTGCTATACAGGGTAGTCTGTATCCAAGAGCAGGTCGTGGAACAGCTCCTAGTACCACAGAAACATCAGAGGGGAGTGATGGAGCTAGCCCACAGCCATTTGTTCGGGGGCCATCTGGGAATAGATAAAACCCTGCATCGAATTCTGCAGAGGTTTTTTTGGTTTGGAATATATGCGGTGGTCCGACGATATTGTGCCTCCTGTCCGGAATGCCAATTACATGGATCCCGACCACGCCTAAGGGCATCTTTGGTACCTCTGCCGATTATTGAAGTCCCCTTTGAGCGAATAGCTATGGACCTAGTAGGGCCACTAGAAAAATTGGCCCGAGGCCATCAGCGCATACTGTTGGTGATAGATTATGCCACCCGGTACCCCGAGGCCGTTCCCCTACGGAACACTACGTCCAAGATCATAGCTCAAGAATTAATCCAAATTTTTGCTAGAGTGGGAATATCCAAAGAGTTCATGATGGATCAAGGGACTCCCTTTATGTCTAAATTAATGAAGGATCTATGTGCAATGCTCCACATACGGACCCTAAGGACATCAGTCTATCGTCCGCAGACAGACGGCCTTGTCGAGCGTTTTAATAGAACATTGAAGAACATGATACGAAAGGTGGTGAACCGGGATGAGAAGAACTGGGACACACTGCTACCGTACCTAATGTTTGTGATAAGGGAGGTACCACAGACTTCAACTGGGTTCTCCCCATTCGAACTGTTATATGGTCGCCACCCCCGCGGCATACTGGACATTGCCAAGGAAAGTTGGGAAGAACAGCCGAACCCAGGGAAAAACCTCATCGAGCATGTGTTGCAGATGAAAGACAGGATAGCCCAAGTCGCCCCCATAGTGCGAGAACACATGGAAAAGGCACAAGCGGCCCAACAAACATACTACAATCCCCAAGCGACAATCCGAAAATTCCAGGTGGGAGATCGGGTAATGGTGCTTGTACCCACAGCGGAGAGCAAGCTCCTGGCCAGATGCCAGGGGTGATATGAGATAATAGAAGCCATTGGAGAAGTCGATTACAAGGTCCGACAGCCTGGATGCCGGAAGCTGGAGCAAATCTATCATGTAAACCTGTTGAAACCTTGGCAAGACAGGGAAGCTCATGTGGTCACTCTAAGGTGACCTCCTCCCGAGAGCAACCCACCTGGCCAAGTGAGAATATCCCCAGAATTGACCCCTAACCAACGATCTGAGGTGATCTACATGATAAAGCGCAACCGGGACATGTTCTCAGAAAAGCAAGGCAGGACTACTGAGGTTCACCATCACATCCTCAGAGAGCCTGGAGTGAAGGTGAATGTCAAGCCATATTGGGTCCCGGGGGCGAAAAGAGAAGAGATCAAAACGGAAGTCAGGAAAATGTTGAAGTTAGGAGTCATTGAAGAGTCGCATAGCCAATAGTCAAGCCCAGTGGTCCTTGTACCTAAACCGGATGGCAGTATGAGATTTTGCAATGACTTCCGGAAACTGAATGAGGTGTCCCAATTTGATGCGTACCCCAGACCCCGGGTAGATGAGTTAATTGACCGACTGGGGAAAGCACGATTTTTGTCCACCCTTGACCTGACTAAGGGTTATTGGCAAATTCCCTTGGCCAAGGCCGACAAAGAGAAGACGGCCTTCTCAACACCAAAGGGACTGTATCAATACACTGTCCTCCCTTTTGGTTTACATGGGGCTCCTGCAACCTTCCAACGGCTCAGGGACAAACTGTTGCGTCCACACGGCAAATATGCAGCCGCCTATCTTGATGACGTCATTATACATAGTCCAGATTGGGAGACGCACTTGGGAAAGGTGGAAGCAGTCCTCGACACCTTAAGGAAGGCGGGGCTGACTGCAAATCCCTCCAAATGTGCAATTGGGCTAACAGAAGCCAAGTACCTTGGGTATATAGTGGGGAGAGGTGTGGTGAAGCCCCAACTCAACAAGTTAGAGGCAATTCAGAATTGGCCCCGACCAGTCCAGAAGAAACAAGTCAGAGCATTCCTGGGGCTGGTTGGGTACTACAGGCGGTTCATCCCGTACTTCGCCACCAGGGCATGCCCGCTAACAGACCTAACGAAAGCCCGTGGTCCGGACATAGTAAGATGGTCTAGCGCAGCTGAGGAGGCTTTTGCAGAACTGCAGACCGCCCTCTGCACCAGTCCAGTACTGGTATCTCCAGAATGGGAGAAAGAGTTTATCCTGCAAACGGATACCTCTGAGGTTGGATTGGAAGCGGTTCTTTCCCAAATGGTTGGAGCAGAAGAACACCCAGTCCTGTTCCTCAGTAGGAAACTCCTGCCTAGGGAACGTAAATATGCCGTAGTAGAGAAGGAATGCCTGGCTGTGAAGTGGGCCGTAGAAAGCCTTTGCTACTACCTACTCGGACGGAGGTTTACCCTTGTCACGGATCATGCCCCTCTGAAGTGGATGCACCAAAACAAAGAGAAAAATGCGAGAGTGACAAGGTGGTTCCTGTCGCTACAGCCCTTCCACTTCAGAGTACAACATAGGTCCGGAATCAAGCATGGCAACGCGGATGGCCTTTCAAGGGTACATTGTTTGCCGACCCAAGTAGCCCAACCCTGTCGTGTTGAGCAGGGGGAGGGGGATATGTGATAAACTCAGGACAGAGCTGCAAGGGAGGGGTAGGAATCAGTACCAGAAGGTTAAAAGGCTCTCCTCCTTATCAACTGGGAGGCAACCACAGGTCAAGCAGGTTCAGCTGTGAAAGGTTACCAAGGTAGCAAATTAGAATCAATTGAGGGGGGAGCTACCTGAAGTTAATTGGGATCAGCTGATTCCAACTTGGGGCTGCCTGAGACCTTTTTAAACCCTTCCCTGTGGAAGGAAGGGGGAAGAGGAGAGAGAGAAGGAGCCCTGCTGCCAGGAGTGCAGGAGCAGTAAAACAGCGAGACCCTCCAGGAGGAGAGGCAGTACTTTCTCCCACAAGGGGGTAAGAATTCACTAACCAGGACTGGTGGAGATAAGGGGAACAAACTTCCCCTGTGTCCCAAGGGGGACTGCATTACCTCATAGACTCATAGGTCAGAAGGGACCAATATGATCATCTAGTCTGACCTCCTGCACAAGGCAGGCCACAGAACCCTACCTATCCACTTTTACAACAACCCCTAACCTGAGCCTGTCTCACCAGGGCTAAAAGCAGCAGAGACTGGGGAGACTGAGAAAGTGCCTTGCCACAGTTGACATAGGTATAGCACTCAGGGTGGGCAAAATCCACAACTCTGAGTGCCATAGTTATGCCCACCTAACCTCCAGCATAGATGAAGATAGGTCAACAGAAGCATTCTTCTGTCAGCCTAACTACCATTGCTTGGGAAGATGGTGTTCCTGCAGCAATGGAAAAAACCCTTCCATTGCTGTATAATATGGAGATATACCCATCTCATAGAACTGGAAGGGACCCTGAATGGTCATTGAGTCCAGACCCTATCTTCACTAGGAGGACCAAGTACTGATTTTGCCCCAGATCCCTAAGTGGCCCCCTCAAAGATTGAACTCACAACCCTGGGTTTAGCAAGCTAATACTCAAACCAGGTTGAATCAGTGTGATGGGTTTATGTTGGCATAGCTATAACTATGCTGCTATAGTCCCCATCGTGTATACATGTCCTTAGTTTGTGGCCAGCTTAATATAATGATGGCATGAAATAATATGAAGTATTTTGGTTTGTTTTTAGACATAGGCTTGAGATACAAAGTCCAGGTCCAAAGCTCCTCAAAGGATGATATTTTGTGCTGAGGCTGGTCTGCCCCATTATGTAGAGAGGACCAAATTTTGTTCAGCTGCTCCAAATTTACATCAGACTAACTTATTTGACTTCAGTGATGTTGCTCCTGAATTACACTCATCAGGGCAAAAAGAATAAGACTTTGGCCCAGGAGACCTTGCTGTGAAGTTCAAATCTGGACTAAACCTAAACTTCTTGACAGTTTTTTGCCATTCTGATCCCACGTCTGAGTTGGTCTCATAATTTATCACTTTAAAAAAAGAAAGACAATACAAAACAACAACAACAACAGTAACTGAACTTTGGGGAAGATCAAGAATTGACCCTGATGCTGTTTTTTGGGAGTCTTCGTACATTCTACTGAGCTATTTTTAGTGGCGTGTCTCATATTGACACCTGTAGGCACATAAAATTAATGTTGACTTTATTTTCTTCATGAGTAGCAGCAGTGAATTAAAGCTGATAGTATTGTGAACATTAACTTTACTCCTGATCTTGACATAAACATTGAGTCCAATAATGCAGACAACTAAATACATCGTGCAAAAGGGAAACATTCTGTTTTTAATGACTTTGTTCTCAAGTAACACACATAATACATATTTATTAGTTATTGACAGCTGTCACCACTATTCATAATGAGGTTCATGCTGAGTGACCATTTAAATGTTTAAGTGATCCAAGCACATAATTTAAAACAATGCAATTTCAACAGTAATTGCAATGTGCACTCTGATATTTTGGGGTCATTATAAAGCCAGCAAATGCTCGCAACAGCTTATTTATTTATAGAAATGTCAGAATTTCACCAAAAGCTTAAGTCAAGTAAAATTAGTGCCACAAACAATATTAAATTGATTATGTCAAGCTGTATTAATGAACATTTATTTTTGGATTAGACAATATTAACGTAACCAGTTAGGTTAATTAAAATATAGGTGTACAAAATTGTATTAATTATTACCATTATTATTTTCTGGTCTTCCTGTTCAACAAGTTTCAAGCTGTACAATTCATTAAAAACAGAACTCAGGAAAACTGCTTTAAATTTAATTTAAATGGTGCTGAATATTGCTGTGTTTTATGGGTCATTGAATTCACTCATATAGAGAGATTCTGTTTTTCCTGCAGCTGTCTTTTAATATAATGTTAGATGCTGAGCTGAAATAGTGTTGGAACCTTCTGAGCTTTGCTTAAAAAAAAGGGAGAGGAGGAAAATAATTTAACTGAATTTAGTTTTCAGTATTGTAGCTTCAAGCTTTCACAGCTGTATTAAAAATATTAGAACAGAATTCTGAAAACCAAAAGAATTTACAATCAAATAAATTATTCCTTATGGTAGGCATAGAAATTAAAGTTTGTACAGCACCCTGTATATGGAAAGTGCTACATACAGAGATTTGTACTATATCTTGCACAATGAAGTTCAGGTCCATGACTACGGGTCATGAGCTCTATAGTCACACAAATACTAAATAATAATAATAATTAATAAATACTATCTTAAGGATCACATTAGTGATTAGATAAAGTGTTAAGTGTTATGAATGTTCAAAGCTATTAGTGTTTCATTAGACAAACATTTGAATGGAAAACATCAGGGCGGCATTATAATTTCTCCCCTACATAATTTAGGCCTCCATTCAGGACAGCATGTAAGCATGTTTGTAAATCCCATCAAAGTCAATGGGACTTAAGCACATGCCTAAAATTGAACATGTATCTAAGTGCTGTCCTGGATAGAGATGGACTCAAGCACATGTTTAAGTACTCCAGCATATCAGGACCTAATGTACTAGCTGTTGTGCATAATTGCACGCTATTGGGTGGGACTGAGGCCACAATCTGCTCTCAGTTAAGATGGTTCTCAAAATGGCTGCTATATTTCTTAATGTTACTGAGGGCATAATCTGCCCTAGGCATAGGTGACTACCACTTCCGTTTATCTGCTCTTCCCTGCTTCCTAACAGCATAGAAAAGTCGTCTCTGAACACAGCTTGGCTTCACTCCCTCTGGGAACTATCAGAGGAAGTGACTATCTTTGCTAAGAGCTAAATATGTCCTCAGACTCGTTAACAATGGGTCATGACACTCATTTTTAAAGAGGGCAATTCTGGGTGAGTTTCTCTGAACAAGATTTTATGCACCAGCTTGGGCTGAATTAGAAACTTTCAGTTATGAAAAATAATGGCAAACAATTATTCCTGTTTCTAAATATTTTTTTAAAACTACCCATTGTAGAAGGTCTAGTCATAAGGAAGGACAAGAGGGGGAAAACAGGGTTTATGTGCTGGGGAAAGTGGAGGGCAGGGAGGGGAAAACGGGTTTACACTTTGCAGTTTTGCACACCTTGGTGATGCAAAGCATCATCATAATTGGTCTGTATTCTCCTGCCAATCTGTACCGCTTCTTTCTACTCCCACCTGTAGCTGGGACACCCATAGTCCCATGTTCCCTGTGTCAGATCTTCAGGGGTTGTTGGGTAGCTGTTATCCCCCAATGTCTTCTTCAGGGAGTTGCCAGGTAAGAGCCATTGCTCTCTTGTTGCATAAAGGGGTCTAGCCCTGCCCGCTCCCTGGTGTGGAACAGTGGAGCAGGGATGAGGCTAGTACACATGGAGGAGAGGGACCCTTCCTTGGAGATCAGCATTCTCCTTGGAGGAGCTGTACCTGGAAATATTGGTCTATTTCTAGAAGCTGTAAAATGACCCTACGTGATTCAGTTCTTGTGACCCATTTGAAATGAAAGGCATAAATATTATTACCATACCTTACAGAATAGTCTGTATTGTGGTGATAATAGGATAGGTTTGATTAATATCTAAGATTTTATTGTTTCAGGAATACAGTCAATGATGTTGACTTGAGGTGATTTGCACTCTCTTACACTATTGATAGTATGAAATGTATAGTGTAGCCCTAATTTTTTCCCCTTAATTGAAGCACAAAAGGTTCCATCTCTCTCCCCTTGTTTAAATAATGACTTTAGGTTCTTTCAGGCCGAGAAGTTCTGAGTATTCATCTATGCATCTTTTAATTAGAGGACTGCAGAGCCTGGTTATTTGTATAATATCAGATCTCCCATTAGAACCCAAAGGAATATACATTGTTAAAAAAAGTGTTGATTAAACAAATAGCCACTATTAGAAAGGGCAGCCTCATTGTGTGAAGGTTTAGTTTAATCAGGAGAGAAGCTCTTGGCAAGCCTCAGGGCAACATTTACTAATGTTTCCACATGTCAATGCAGCTTTGGAGGCTGAACAGATTTGCACTATGAAGTTAGTGACCAAGCAGAGACTTGAATTGCTTTTAAGTGTTTGTCTTGGATAATGATGCATTGTTAATTTAAAAACCATTTTCTGAGTGTTTAAATGCCAGCCAGATTGCAGAGTTTAACAAAATGTTCAGGTATCAACAAGCTAACTCTGGGAGAGCTTTTGCTTCCTAAGAGAACATCCTGTAAAAATGTTAGGTTACTGTGGGAAGCCTAAGAAGAAAACTTAATGTTGTTGATATGACACAAACAGATGGATTAATCTGCATTAAAATGGATTGCAGCCATAAATACACTTCTGTAATAAGTTGGGGGCAGGGAGCTACCTGTCCTTCACTGATTTTTATCATAAAAGAAAACATTAAAGAAACAGCAGGACAAGACATATATTTCAAGTAAAGTAGAAGAGGCTCTCATTTCTGTTTGATTTTGCACTTGGGGAATTTTTCTTCATCTCTCCCTTCAAAGGTAGCAGAGAATTCATTTACAATAGCCTGAGGTTCTGATAGAAAAACAAAGACTTGCGACTTAGCATACTTCAGGAGAAACAAAATCATTCAATTAGGCTAACTCACTTGGTTGTTCTTGGAGACTTATGAAGGTTGGCAAGGACACCTAACTTCTGATTTTTTAAAAAGTTAGTCTACAAACTGAAAGGAAAAAGGAAGGGTAGGAGAATAAGGCAGGGGGGGATTAGAAATGAGTACTTGGGCTAAAAAAAGTCAGCTTTCAGCTGATGAGTTAACAGGGGTTTAAAGTATGAGAGCAGGAACTCAGACTGGGAAGTCTTGTCAGTTACAAGGATAATGAATCTAATGTGGAAGATAAATTGTTCATAGAAAATAAGGTGGCTGAATTTTTGATACAAGTGGCTGTATGATCATGAGAGCTTTGTCTCTAATGATAACACAGCTACTTTTTCTTGAAAACTGAGTTACTTCACCTTTAGTGAGTAATTTGTCTTCTAGACTTGATGCATGATCCTTTTAAGTGACATTTTTTTCCCTCTGTTCTGAGGGTTCAGTTGCAGAATTCTGACAGCAAATAGAAGCTGAGAGACAAGCCTTTAGTACTTCTGAGGTATGTTAGTTTGTTATATTTTGACTCTTTAAGGCTTTAATATAATAGAAAATATGGCAAAGCACTTCTGCATCCCACCCCCACCCAGATGATTTTTGTCCTCTTTTCCCTAAATGAGTTATATAGACTCAGAGCATGTGATTTACTATGGATTAAGGATTTTTTTTCTCTTTTCTCATATCAGCAACAGGAGCTGCTCATTTGGTTATTCAGAAAAGCAGATCTGCTACAGATCTGGATTAAAACCTGATGCACTTATTAATAGCATTTCCCTATTAATTAGGGTATCTCTCAACCCCATTACTGTGTAGATGAACATGCTTAATCTGTGTTTAACTGTGTTCAGGATATGCGCTTTGCCATGGACTATCCCATTACGGGCTGTTGTTGTCACAGATCATGGTATTTAATGGTTAAATAGCTGGTGAATGCCTTAGGGAAAAGTCCTTGACTAGGTTATGGGAACTGATGCAGGGTTAGTCCCTAGATTTGTGCAGGGTGTGCAAGAACCCTTCCTGTCAGAATTATTTTCCAGGCTGGAAATGTTTGCGTTCTGTTTAGACTCTTTATTCCCTGTTTCCTCAGCATTCCTCAAATCCCAGACTCACCCAGCCATCTCAGGTGCCCACTCCCATGCAGGGCTCCACTAGAAAGTGTTTGCAAATCCAAATCATAATCCATTTTATTTGGTCACTCCAGTCTCTTGCATCAATTTCCCCCATTTAATTTGTTGCTGTCCTAGGTAATCTTTCCCACCATTATGCTTTAGTTCTTTCTTTCATTAGAAAAGATAATGGAATTAACAGACTGATCTGAATATGCAATATAGAGTGAATACACATGCAATGTGTATGCAGATATAATCTATTTTAGGTGTGAATCCTCATGAATTTTCCTCCAGCCACAGAAGAAGAGTATTTATAACCTTATACTCTGGAGTGTGGGCCCTACTGCCATTCCCTCCTATGGAAGAGATGTTCTTGAGGAAAAGTCCTTGGGTATGAAGTCTTGGAATTCACATGCTGCTTCTTCCTTGGGAGGAAAGGTTAGGTCTGGTTGGGGAAGGGGTATAGTATCTAAAACCTACAAAAGTTGCATGGACATGCCACACTCGTTCCCAGGCACTCATGCAAGCAGACACCTCTGTTCTCTCTAGGCTCACTCTTCCTGGTATCATGGCTCACCAGAAAGAGCTGTATTTATATCACGACTCCTAAACTGCACCTGCCTTCTGGAACTCAGCCCATGGAGCTCAGAGTAAGAATCTGGGAGCTCTGCTAATAGCAGCAGTATTGATTGTGGATTCAGAAGGAAAGCATACCAGCTGATCTCTGGCTTCTCTCCTCCCTGGTCAAGCTCCCACACAAGTAACATGGGTTGGGCATTGGGAAAGAGATTTGCCCCTTAACGTTCACATATAAACAAAAGCTGAAAGTAAGGAAGCTGTGAATCGGTGGTCTCTCTGCAGTTTTACATCCTCTCAATTTCTCCCAAGTCTCCAAGACAAATCTTCCTCTGATAAATATCATCATCATCATCACTCCCATAACCGAACTGGTCATTGGGGCACCATCAGGGCTGCCCAGGGGGTGCAATTTGCCCCAGGCCCCACAGGGGCCACCATGAGAATATAGTATTCTATAATATTGCAACTTTTTTTTATGGAAGGGGCCCCCAAAAGTGCTTTGCCCCAGGCCCCCTGAATCCTCTGGGTGGCCCTGGGCACCATCATTGATGAGCAATCAACCAATTGTCTTCATCCTGATGACAGGGTATCAGTGCTCAAGTCTCCGTGAAGTCCATTCCTGTCCACTCTTTTATGTTGTCAATCCATCTCTTCTTCTGTCTACCTCTTCTTCTCTTCTCCTGTACTGTCCCTTGGAGAATGATCTTGGATAGGCCAGATTATCTTGTTACATGGCCGTACCACTTCAGCTTGCACTTCTTCATGGTCGTCAGGAGATCTTCATGTGACCCAGCGCATTGGGTGATGATGTTGCAGACCTCTTCATTAGTGATATGGTCGAAGTATGAGATGCCCAGGATTTTACGGAAGTATCTCATCTCTACTACCTTTATTTTCCATTGAAGTTCTGCTGTAAGTGTCCATGTCTTGCACGCTTACAGAAAAATGGAGATGACCAATGCATGCAGCAGTTTCAGTTTGGATTCTAGGGAGATGTTCTTATTCCTCCAAATGGGCTTTAGCTTTGTCACTGCTGCTGTTTTTTATGCAGTTCTTGCCCGAATTTCTGCCTTGGATCCTTCATCAATGATGATTGCCCCCAAATACTTGAACTGTTTCACTGTCTCCAGCTCTTGTCCACTGACAGTGATATGTGAGCTGATCCCATCACATTTGTTTATCATCAGCTTGGTTTTCTCTGCACTGAGTTCCATGCCATATTTTGTGGAGGTTTCATCCAATCATTTCACAAGGTTGGCAAGTTCATCTTCGCTGCCTGCCAGGCCATGAATGTCATCAGTGAACCAAAGATTTGTGATATATTTTGTCTGAAAAAAGGAACTAAAGAGTTCCAGGTGGTAAGCTTTCCCCTCCAGATTAAATATGTTTACAAAAAGAAGATGTATAAAATCTAAATGGGAAAGAAAAGATGAGGAAAGGGGAGTTGGGAAGATCCCATGAAGCCCAAAAGAAAAATTTTAATTTTTACAGATACATATTGAAAAGAATATGATCCCACATTTTGAGCAAGTACAATTATGATCCTGTGTATGTTGGCAAGCAAACTATATCATGGTTGTAGTGAGGCATGCATTTTGCATGCTGTGGTGGACCCTTTTAAATTTCCTGTGGTAATATTTCTGATGGGAAGGAAGATTAAGGCACTGGCTTAGTACTAAGTGTTCAATTCCTAGTTGTAGCACAGCTTCCTGGGTGATGTTAGTCTAATACTTTTGGGCCTTAGCTGTACTGCACTTCGTGCAGAGGCACCCTCTTGCCTGCACAGAGCCTCATTGAAGATGAGGGGGCCTCAAGCAAAAGTTACAGGCTTGATGCAGAAATTACTGGGGGAGTCTTGTGTTATGCAGGAAGTCATACTAGCTTAACATAATGGTTCCTTCTGGCCTTAAATCTATCAATCTGTGTGACAGTGCACACTCACCTCTTGCAAGTGCCTCCTGTCAGTTGGGTGCAAATCTGCAGACACACTCTCTCTGCTGTCAGCACCCCCTGTCAGCTGTAAACTTTGTCAGCGGAGTCTTCAGTGGCCCAGGCCTCCGGCCAGGTCACAGAGAGTCAATATGTGAATGAACAAACAAACAAACCAACCAACCCCTTCTGGGGTGAAAGGTCCAGCGGCTTGTCCCTATGCCCTTGTTAGAGTCTTTAGCCCTGTCTCTGGGCTCAGACCTCAGCCCCTTGTGAGCTAGCTTTAAGTCCCAACCTGTCCTTTCTCCCTGGAGACTCTTTGCCTTATCAAGTCTTCTTGCCCCAGCTCTCCAGCCAGGTCACTCCAAGGTCTGTCCCCTTCCCAGGGTAATAAAGTTCAGCTAATTGTTGGCCCTCTACAGGGACTTCAGCACCATCGTAGAGCCCTTTAAATTCCAATCCTGTGCTTGGGCTTCTACACAAAAGTTGTCCCCTTCTCAGGGTTTTGGTCACCCTGCCAGTGCCCAGGGATGGAGAAGGATCCAGGCCCATCCACTACTCCAGGTCCCAATCCAAGGACTCTACAAATAGCAGCCAGGTGCTGCTTCCTTTAATTCCATTGCTGCAGCTGTTCTGTGGGCCACTTCTCACATCACCCCTTCCTCTTCACCCTTAACTCAGGGTTCTCTCTCTGTTCCCTGCTTGAGCAGGGTCTGTCCCAGGCCTTCTTACCTGGAGAGTCTCACAGCCTTCCAGTCCTTCCTCACCCTTCTGGTCCCAGCCAGCAACTGTTGTGCTTGGGCTCTGCAGCTCCTTTTAACTGAGTCTGCTTCACTGTGAATGGCTGCTGTCTTGTAGCCTTTCTAGTAAGGTTACCATCTGGCTGGTATTTGACCGGCCTGGCCAGGTCTTTTTATGGATTTCTCAGGTGCCAGGAAAATAATTTAATCTGCCAGGGTTTTTTTACATGGGTCTAAAGATTTACATTATTATCACAATATACCGGGATATCTAATGGTAAAAGTTTCTGTGTCCAGCTAAAGATGCTGCAGTGTTCCTAGTTAATGTGATAACAGATAAACACTTTTGAAAATATAGCAGCTGTCTGTCCACCAACACGCAAGTGCACCACATATGTGTGAGAGAATCACGCAAGAGCAGAGGTGAAAGTAAGCCAGTACGCCCTAGTATGGCATACCAGCAAGACCCGGTGCGCTGTACCAGGGCGGATCGGCTTCCCCTAGCTGCAAGTTAAAGGGCCTGGGGCTCCCAGCAGTGGCTGGAGCCCTGGCCCTTTAAGTTGCTGGCAGAGTCCTGTTGTCGGAGCCCTGGGGAAGCGACGGCAGGCTCCGGTGGCTATTTAAAGGGTCCAGGGCTCTGGCAGCCACTACTGCTCCGTCCCTTAAAATACTCGCCACAGCCTTGCCGCCGCCTCCCCAGGGCTCAGGGGATGATTTAAAGGGTCCAGGGTGGTAGCAGCTACAAGAACCCCGGACCCTTTAAATCGTCCCCAGAGTCCTGCTGCCCTGGGGAAGCGGCGGCGGGGTTTGGGCAGCAATTTAAAGGGTCCGGGATGGTAGCTGTGGCAGGTACCCTGGGCCCTTTAAATCGCTGCCCGAGCCCCGCCACCGCTTCCCCAGAGCTTCGGGGATGATTTAAAGGGCCTGGAGTGGTAGCGGCAGCCGGAGCCCCGGGCCATTTAAATCAGCACCGGAGCCCTGGCTGCTGCTGCTACCCCGAGGCTCGGGTGGTGATTTAAAGGGCCAGGGCTCCCACTGCCGCTACCTTCTGGGGCCCTTTAAATCGCACCAAAGCCCAGCGATGGGGCTCTGGTGATGATTTAAGGGGCCAGGGGCTCCCCGCTGCCGCTACCGCAGTGAGCCTCGTCCCTTTAAAGCTCTGCCAGAGGCCAGGGCCCCAGGGTAGCGGCAGCAGCCAGGATCCCCCTCCAATGGTGATTTAAAGTGCCTGCAGATTTAAAGGCTCCACCTCTTCTGGTAGAGGCCATGCTTCTTCCAATTGAGGCCACGCCCCGTCCTAAGGAATCCGGAGTACCGGGAAATCCTTTAAGTTACTTTAAGCCCTGAGCGAGAGTGAGGAGACTTGCAAAAGATGCTGATAACATCATTGATAATAAACAGGAGTTTGTTTTATCAATCTTATCTATATGTATTTTCTCTCTAGATCGGTGGTTCCCAAACTTTTCATGTCGTGCACTCCTTACCCCTGTCTGTGCTCCCACCAGGAGATGTTTTTAGGAGCCAGGACCAGGAGTGGGGCCATGGCTCCAAGGGGAGAGGGGGCAGACAGGTTAAGGCCAAAGCTGGGGCTGGAGCCATGGCCAGACAGAGATCCAAGGGCGGGGGCCACAGCTAGAGGCGGAGCTGGAGCTGGGAGGAGGGCTGGGAGCGGAGCTGCAGCTGGGTCATGGTCGGAGGCTGAGGCTGGGGCTGGCAGACGAGGCTGGGGCTGAGGCTGGGTGCAGAGCTGGCAGCCAGGGCTGAGTGCGGAGACGTGGCCTGGAGTAGTGGCCACAGCTGGGGGCGGGACCAGAGCAGAGCTGGGACCAGAGTGGAGCTGGGTGGCACTTCCTCCTCACCTCCTGTGGGAGTTGGCTTCGGCCCCCCTAAACAGTTTAGGGGGGACCTGACCCACAGTCTGGGAACCACTGCTCTAGATACCATACGTGCCTGTTGAAGCGGGAGGGTTGCAGAATTGCCTTGTAGTTGAGGATTAGGGTTGCAGTGGGCTTGCCTTGAGGGATTGTGCCTTTCTTTTGCATTTCAAAAGAATCCTATTTTCTAGGCAGCCCTGGAGGACCCACCTTCACTGGTCCTTTTCTGGTGTGGTAGGACCGCAGGGCCTCAAAGGACCTGGTACACAATATGTCATCTATCCGTGCCTCAACTCACCTCTGTACAATGAGGAAAATAATATTTTTATACTCCCAGAGTTGTCATGAGAGTAAATTCATGACTTTTTGTGAGGTTTTCAGATTCTACACAGATGGGGGCCATATAAGTACCTGTATGGATAGTGAATGATACAGATTTGCTTTATCTTGATTTCACTGGTTCTGCATCAGGGCTATTAGAAGTCTTTCTCAAACTCAGCAGCCATTATGAGTGTCCACACCTACACTGAGAGATGGCTATACTGAATGAACTATGTACAAATGTCAGATGGAAAGCTACATGTGTGCTTCCCTTTTGACTCCCTCATTCTAGTTACATAGCCTGTGTTTTAATTTCTCGCTAATAAATGGGGAATGAAGATAATTTTCTTCCATTATTTTTAGTTTTGATAGGTGAGAAAAATCTTGAAAATGTGGATTTGAGTGGTCTTGAACAGGTAAAAATGGGGGAAGGTCATGGTGGAAAATGTCTGTGTGAGATTGTTAGAGTGTAAAAGGGCTTTAGTGTAACAGACTGCATTTATCCCTTTGTTTTAACCATTAAGTAGGGAACCAAAGCAACTGGAAATGTCAATCATAAGAGAGAGTAGAATCAGACCCAGAGATGTAAAAGACAATAAAAAATTGATTTTTGTCACACCTCAGGAGTACCTTGTAGCATTTTTGGGAAATATATGCTTGTGAAATGTTAGAAGTGAGGGAATCAGCATTGTTTAGAGGATGGCTCCCTAGGGAAAGAATCTCATTAGGTACATCATGTAGTGAAGTCAAATTCTAGCTAGGAAAAACAAACATGTAAAGTGAACAAAGGGAGAACTTCAAGGCAAGAGTTCATGTACCCCTGTAACACAATCACGAAGCATTCTTAGAAACAACCGCTAACTTAAGTATATCCTAGTGATAACATAGCTGCAAAGAGTAGTAGGTGACACCACAAGGCATCATAGTTATTCATGCTTTATTTATATATGCAACAAGAATGGGTGCCATAACATGCTGACTGACATCTGCTTATATTCTATCAGAGACACTAACAACAACAGCAACAACAAAAAATAGCTAGCTTGTGCTCTACAGCGGCATTCAAAAGCACCTGAAGAGAGGGTGGGAGAGAAGTGTTTTATTGAACCTGGGGTTGTTGGTACAATTTGGGGCTGTTTTAATTTTTGCTAGCAGATAATAGCCCTCAATGGACCACGTCCCCATCCAGAATTGCCAGAGCACATTGCATTCTGTCCCATCCTACCTCCCTTTCTCTACCTTACCCATCCAGAATGTCCCTGTAACAGGATAGCTTGCCTGTGGGCTGGAAAGTCTGGGCCTAAGCCAGCCCTGATAACAAGATGAGAGTCCCACCCACTTGAGAGAGGTCAGGTGATTCCAATATAAAAGGCAGCAGGAAGATGAAAGGAGGAATGTGATTGAAAGAATAGTTAAGACAGCTAGAGGTAGGAAGCCTGGTCCTATTGGGTTCTGGAAAGAATTGCTTGGGAGACTGGAGCTGGGGCTGGTGAAACAAATGTGGTTCCTGTAGAGCCCTAGCCAGGTGAAGCCTGTGAGAGGGAGTTAAAGGAGGGAAGGTGAGCTGAAAAACTCATATTTGTTTGGGGTTCTGGGTTTTGTTCTTTGTTTTTTTTTTAAATCTCTGAGGAGAACTGGTGAAAAATGAGTTAAAGGATTTGAGGTTAGAAGGTTTCTGGGGAATGAGTTCTTTAAAAGGCCTGAGGGAACAGGGGGATGGCTACAGGGGAAACCCTCATCACAAGGGGATGTTCAGTAGGCAGCCACCAGACTACAGTCCACTACACTGGGGTTGAGGAGAATCCTTAGTTGCTTCCTTAGGTATGATATATATATATATATATATTTTCCTTAAGGCCCCTAATTCAACTGTAACTTGCAGACTGCAAATGAAATGTGAATCAATGTGAAATAATATGAATAATCCATATTTGCATTTCTTGTACATCAGATTTAGTCTATAGAGGGCCCATATTCTGAATAAATACTTGAGCAGCAAGGGTATGTGAGAGAAATGCCAAAACCTGTTGATTACTGTAATCAAGTGAAGGAACCCAGGGCTTAGAAGAATGGGGGTGAGCTGATGATTTGTAGGTATAAATACTTAATAAAAAAGGGAGTGTGTATGTGTTCCATTGGATAGTAATACCACCATTGGTATTCAGACACACATTCTGTGTGTGTGTGTGTAAATTTCTCATTGAAATGTGATAATTTCTTTATCAAGACATCATATGTTACTGAGATTTACATATCACTTACTTGCTTAAACTCCACCACAGCAAGATAGTTAAATAAGGCATCAAATAGAGTTGGTCAGAAAACTAGAGGCAAGGAGGCAAGAGATGAAAGATTTTCACTTTTTTTGTGGACAAAGTCTAACTTTTTCTCTAGGAAACAGTTGTTCTGGTCAATGGGACTGTGCCCATCAATCAGGTTAGACGTGTGTTCAAGTACCTCGCTGAATAGAGACCTTGATTGTCCATTACTACTTTTAATTGAAATCTGTGGTGACTTAACTTAGGTATTCATTCTCAAAGTGGAGTTGAACTCCTTCAGTGGACTCTGTCACAGGCTGGTTGGCCCTGTAAGGGGAATCAGGCTCAGCCTTGCCTTTGACCAGCAGCCCATCCCCAACCGTTCCTGGTAGGGACTCAATCTTAGTGATCCCAACTGTGTCAAGGAGAACTACAAAAAAGGGAAGAGAATGCAGTCAGGGGAGTTCCCAAGAGAGGAGTATGAGGAATTCCTGTGTCCTCTGGGAAAGGCTTGTTGAAGCTAGCCTGGAGAAAACCACAGAGAGCTTTCAGGCCCATGTGGGGAGCCTTTACATGGAGCCTGTAAGAAGCAGAGACATCTGAGGGAAACTGCAGGAATCCTGTGGGAGGGGAGGCAATGGGGAACCTGCTAGGAAGAAGCAGTAAAGAAGAATTCTACAGGGCCTACAGAGGCAAAGAGCAGAGAACCTCAGAATAGCCAAAGGGGCAGAAGAATTATTGGTTTAGGTATTATTTGGACTCATATTTTGACTTATCACCCCAGAAAGGGACTGAATTTAAGAGATTATATGGCTGAAGGGCTAGACCACGGAGGACATAGCCCCAGAGAGGCAATGGAAAGGCTGATGAAGCAGTCAAGAGCAGGTGCTGGAGGCAAAGACGTTTGTGATGCCATCTTCTGAGACCAGGAGGCATTTACAGCCGTGAATGAACCACATATAAGAGCCCATACAATGTTGTGTTTTCTTTTTTAAGTGATCTGTCAGATGCCAAGAATTGAGTTAGATTGTAATCAGGTACACAATTTGTGTTCTTGTAGAAAAAGAAAGTTTAGAATACAACTTTGGGCTGATCTTAAAACACTATTTTACTTTAAGTTACCCTGTCATCTCTCTGAGATGATGGTGGCTGCTGCTTTTACATTCACAGATTGATGAAGGTAGACAAATGTTGACACTGAGAAGGGAAGGAATACCTTTGAAAGAACTGCATTGTACGTGGTGTAGTTGCAGTGTTTAAGACTGGTGCATTCATTAAATGTAATGAGCATCCCAAATGGGCAGCATTGTCAGTTGCAATGATAACCTCAGCTTATTTGATTGGTTTTCATAAATCTCAATGCATTATTAAGAGAACAGTTTTAATGACTTCTCGACAACACATGATGAAAACCTAGTTCAATTAATTCTGTTTCTTTGTCTCTGACAAATGAGATCAGGATACATGTTTGTTATTCCCCTTGGAGTCGAATCTTACAGATTTTAATTTGTATATTTTATTTTCCGGCATTTAGCTTGTAAAATCCATCCTTTTCTATCTTCTCTCTGCCTTGCTAGTAGAGTATATGGAAAAAATACACCTGAGAATCACTGACATAAGAGGAAATGAGAAATTTACCTGGAAATACGAGTTCTGTATGTGGAGGTTTTGCTCCCTGTGTATAGCTTCCTCTCCTCTATCAGTTAACTGTCTTAATGTCTACTTTCAATAATTGTGACTGGAAGGGCAGATGTAGCTTCTCTTTTGCATTCAGTAGTGGAATCAATCCTCACAGAATGGTTCCCACACAAAAATGCCTTTCCTTTTTATTATTTTGAGTTGGAAATGGAGTTCTATAATGGAACTATTGGTTTAACATTATCTAAGTCAGTACTAAAGTTTAAAGGGCTAAAATAATGAGCAGGTCGGTTGTACATCAGCACTGCAGAAGAGAACAGTTATTTTGTTTACTGAACTTGTCATTAACATAAACTTCCTGTGTTAAGAGTGAACAACAGTCATTCCCGCCAATGATTGGGGTGGGGGCAATTCCCCAGGGGCCCGGGCGATTTGAAAGGGCCCGGCAGCCCCCAGCCACCACCACTGCTGTGGTAGTGGTGGCAGCAGCCAGGAACCCCAGGCCCTTTTAAATTGCCCAGGTGGGCCATAGAGCTCCTGGGTGTGTGCGAGGTGGTACTGACAAAGGCAGCCGGGCAGGCATGTGGAAGCCCTGACTATGCCAGAAGAGCGCACCCAGCAGCGCAGCTGGCAGCCGCTCGGCCCCATTGACTGTTCTGCCCTACTGCTTCTCTAGCACTGCTAAGGAAAGCAGTAGCTTGTCTGTGAAATGCCATGTAGCAAACTATAAAAGTGATACTGTACTGTAAGGAATATAAGCTGAGGCTTTCAAACTTTGGTGCCTAAAAATAGCTACTTAAATCCAAGTCAGTGAGAGCTGCTGGTAACTCGTACCTCTGAAAGTATAAAGGTACCTAACTTTGGGCAGTAAACTTGCAATATTTCACAGAAACAGCTTTACATGTTGAGAATAGTCTGTGTCTGAGGGAAGCATGTCCGCAGTGTGTGGTATCTAGCAGGATGAGCTTGTGATTAGGGGTCATATTGATCCGTACGAAAACTCCATGATTGACAGCAGGGCTTCCTTGGTTGGGAGCCCTCAGCTTTGGAATTCACTCCCTGAAAAGCTCATTGGAGTCCAAGTCCGTTCACTGTAAGGACAAGACACAATAGTTATCCTTTGGCCAACTGTTTTTTGCTTTAATAACTGTTAGTAAATTGCCTATGTCTAAGTGTGATAAGAATTAATTTAAAAAAAAATTGAGTCTCTCTAAAAAAACCTATGGTCAGATCCTGCTATCCTTACTGAAGCGAAAGCCCCATTGACTCTTAACAAGGATGCTGATTCAGCTTTTTTGTATTTGGCGCCTACATTTTTATATTTTGTCCTTCAATGTGGCAGTCCTATGAGCATCACCTAGAAAAGCATCTTGTGGATGACTGGCTATTGTGATGCTTCCTGGGGGACCCCGGGTAGTGAGACACCTCACTACCAGCTGCCCTTCCTGTGAGGGAGCCCTGTCTGGGCCTGCTTGGGGTCAGCTCCCTGGCAACACAGGCACTCCCCTCCAGGCCTTGTTCTGTGTTTACAGGCTACAAGAGGCACACAGCAAACCCTGAGTCACCCATGAGTCTATGATGTTCAGCTCCTCTATCCACTATGTAGTCAGAATTACTAGGCTGACTGTTCCCATAGGAACGGCACACCACAGCTTTGCTTAACACACAACACTTAGATTTGTTTAGAGAGAGATGATAGCAAACAGAATTAGTGGAAATAAAGGATGACATATAAAACAAAATCATAATACATTTTCCTGTGGCCTGCACTTAACTAAGATATTATCTTTCTGTTTAAAGAAGTTTATCTCAACCAAAGTTCTTTCCAGCATTTTCATCCAAGCCTGGCTGAGATCCCATTTCTGTGATGCAAACCCACTGACAGTTTACTTTTTTGGTGAAGGATGCCAGGGTATCTGTCTTTATTTTCCTCTCCCCTAGTGTAATGGAGTCCTTAGTGGGTTTGGTGGCCCAGTCATTAGCACTCTTAGTACCCCCTCCCAGTGAGTTGGTCTTACAGTCCTGGTCCTCCTCTAACCAGAGGTGTGGTGAGGTGTGTAGACCCAGAGCTCCATCAAGGTCTAATTCTGAATATGAATCAGAGCAGCCTCTGGCACAACAGTAACACAGTAAGTGTCAGCTAACTAATTAAGCACATTTCTGACCCCAGGGGATGGTACAAAACCATGCCAAATGCTCAAGTAGCTATGTAAACACATTCCTAAGAGATGGCAACACTCCACTCAGCAGCACAAACAAGGTGGATGAGTCTCTTCTGTCATAGGGGCAGTGGTAGGGGAGCCCAAGTCTGCTCACTCCACAGGGCTTTGACCCAGGACCCAAGGAAGGTCAGTAGTATCTATCCTCTGAAGTTGTCCTCTGAGTTACCCTCCCTGGGTCACTTCCTACTGCTGCTTTTTTCTCCCCGCTTTGAGTCCCACATAATGTGTGAAGAAAATAAAAGGTAACCCAACTGTCAGCCCCAACCAGGCTCAGCATAGGGTCATACTTCCTCATGGAAGCTTCACCAGTGCCCTTGTCAAGAGCCTTCAGGAGCCTGTAATCTTCCCTTCTTAGCCAGGTTGCTTCCATCTCAACTTCTCCAGTTGGAGCATGTTTGGACGGGTTACCTGGGGCCAGTATTGTTCTTTAACCCCTTCTGGGCCAGTATGGGGTTTGTATGCCCCATCACACCTAGGTATACCAGATCAGACCTTTGATCTTCACCTATCCTAAATTTTGGTCTTAGGGATATCAGAGGTTAGTGTGAATGGCATGCTAATGAAGTGGATATCAGGACCTGCCAACCTCTTGAGAGGGGAAACAGATTTATGGTGACAGCCATTCCTTGCCCTCTTTCCATGTGAAAAGAGAAGTGGGGGAAGAGGGTACATGAAGTGAGAGATCCTTCTTTTCCCCCTGGATTTATGCACTGAGATATGGTAGTGACAGTGGCAAGGTGCAGCTAGTGGGGTGCACCCACCCAACAGGAGAAGTTGTGAGTAGAGAGGAAGTCGGATAGGTGTGGACTCCCACTCAGTGCTGCAAGTATCATTCACATTGTGGGTTTTTTTTTTAATTTATTTATTTATTTTTGCAACAAATGAGTTAAAATATATGATCATTCAACTTTAAATACTGGTCCTTGATCCATCCTTAATGTGTGTCAGTGTGAAGCTTGACCAATGGCAGATAGAGATTCTTACTGCTCTGTTATACACCTCAAGAAACAGGAACTCCAGAAAGTAACAACCCACTGAGAATAGAAAACCATTGTATGATGAGGGTTAAGATAGTGTTGAGGTCTGATCTTTCTAGTTGGCCTACTCTAAATAGCAGTTACATCTATGGACCAGGGTCCCAAAGCAGGAGTTTGAGTCAGGCTCATCTCTACAAATAATCCCTTCTAGCAGCTTGGAAAATACTCTGGCAAGACGCTGTGGCAGAATATGTGGTCTGTTCTCTTCAATACATAAAATGCCTAAAATTTATGTGGTAGAGACATAATTAATATACCCTAGTTTTTCATACAGTACAGATGTTTCCCTACTTCATATGGGAATATCTACCACCACAGTTGGGACAACTGATATCTCTCTTCCTTTGCTGGCTCCACTCCTCACAAATATTTTCTTTAAGGCTTTCAGCACTTGGTTCAAACTAACTTTATTTTAGAAGTGTTCACCTTGCCATCTTCTCTAAACCCTCTCAAATGACTTTTTTTTTTTCTTTGAGTAAGAAGGGAAAGAAGCTAGTCCCAGAAGACCGTATTTCACCAGGAAAGTCAAACACCCAACTCTGCTGCATTAATTGCTAAGTGGCCTTTCACTCATAGGACCATGTTAACACAGGAAAATAGTAATACTGGATGTGTTTCTATTTCTAAACCAAATAGTACAATACACACGTGTTTAAAACAAAAACTAAAGTAGAGATAATTGATGTGCTCATCCATGAATCCAGTGTTCTATTGTTTCTTCATCATTTTCCATTAATAAATTAGAAGATCTAATTTTTTTTCTTTTTTTTTTTAAGGCTCTGCCTTGTTCCTTTCACTATTGGTCAAGTTATTGGGGCAATCCTGTGAACAGGGCTGGCTCCAGGCACCAGCTCAGGAAGCAGGTGCTTGGGGTGGCCAATGGAAAGGAGCGGCACATCCGGGTCTTTGGCAGCAATTTGGCAGCGGGGTCCCTCAGTCCCTGGGAAGGACTAGCTGCCGAATTGCCACTGAAGAATGAAGTGGCGCGGTAGAGCTGCTGCCGAAGTGCCGCAGTTCGTGGCTTTTTTTTTTCTCCCCTTCGTCGCTAAGGGTGGCAAAAAAGCTGGAGCCGGCCCTGCCTACGAATGTCAGATTGAGAATCCTTATCTGAGGGGGAGGAAGTAGTGGCACGCAGATCAGTCATACAAACAGGAACTTTGGTTAAAAAGGTGAAGATACAATCGAGAGAACTTTTCAAAGTAATGTCTTTGACATTGATGCTGACGTTCTCTCTCGTCTGTAAATATAGCAGGGGAAACCCAGTTATGAACTTCATCTTCAGATCCCAATTTTGTGGAATCACATATCCCTTATATTATATTACACTAAAGTTTGATAGAGCATTTTGGAGTCTTTGAATAAAAATGATCTATACATATTGGCTATTCTGTTTTTGGAGCATCTGTCTATTGAAGAGATGACAAGAGAACTAGTTGCAGGACAGACCAGTGTAAATATTTTTAAAGCTGATCTTTAAAACGTGGTTTTCTGGAATTTTTATTAATGGTTTCTGGTACAAAATGATCACATTTTTTCATTTAGTATTTGTATTACAGTAGCACTTAGAGGCTCCAAATGAGATAAGAGTCTGTGCTAACCACTGTTCAATTATATAATGTGAGACAGACTCTGCTCCAGTTAGTTAACAGTCTACAAGACAGATGAAGGGTGTGAGAAAGGAAGTATTATTCCTATTTTAAGAGATCAGTCCCAGATAAGTTGAGTTACTTGCCCAAGAACACACACGCTCTCTTGCAGAGCTGGGAGTTGAACTTCAGTGCTAGTCAAGTGCCTTAACAAAAAAAAATCACCCCTCTTCCTCAACATCCTGCATCTGTAATATCTTGAAAACACATTTAACCAGTGGCCATGTTATACTGGGAAATCTCTTTAAAGAATCAAGAGCTAGATTCATAAAGGGGACTTACGGACCTAAATCCAACATTTAGGCCACTGGCATTCACAAAACCATTGCTCGGTTGCCTTCTACAGGTGCCTAAAGTTCTTAGGCACCAAAGTTTCCATCAGTGAAGACCCCTGGGTGCCTAAATTTCCATGCAAATCTAAATTCTGACACAGTCAAGCTGCTTGGTGCTTAACTCAAAACAAGATTCACAAACTAGGCATTTCCCCACCTATCTCACTTGTGTGCCCTAATCCCAGCAGCTGTGCTCAAAGGCTACCTAAATACATGCCTACTAGAATGGGCCCCCACAAAATCAGTGGTGATGGTAACATCGCTTGCCTTATACCCAATAGTTTTTTGCTTAGAGCACTGACCCAGGATGTGGGAGAGTGAGGTTCCATTCCTCTCTCTATCTGTTATGGAGTAGAGACTTAAAGGCAAGTTGATGCCCTACTGAGCTGGGGGGGAGGGTTGTCAAGCTTTCTTGTTAAAGCTGTTCCAGTTTGTATGAAATATTTACTCACTGAGCTAGAGAAAATTGCTCTGTAGCCCAGAAATTAGGGTATGTAGCTGGGAGACCCATGTTCTAGTTCCTGTTTAAATGAATATTCAAGTATTATGCATAAAGTGAAACAGAAGAGTTCCACCCTGGAATATTCTGTAGTCCATTGGTTAGGGCATGGGACACCTGTGTTCAAATCCCTGTTCTACATCAGGCAGAGTGAGGATTTGAACCACCTCCTGGGTGAGTGTGCTAATGACTTAGCTAGTAAGTACACAAAGGTGCCACTGCCTTCGGCTCCTCCTCAGTTTTCCTAAAGAAAGGACTGATCATGCTTAGGCACCTAACTCCCTTTGAGGGGTGAGGCTTAGGCCAGGCTTCTCTCCTCAGCATTTCCTAGAGGCTAGCTCAGGCAGCTGCTGGCTTCTGAGAGTCTGTGTAGGTGCCTAACTCTCTGCATGCATCATATAGGGAGCCTTGGGAACCTAACCTGAGGTAGTGAATTCCACTAGG